>NW_028259159.1:7840000-7942500 GCF_977971745.1 Zootermopsis nevadensis | reverse complement strand
CATACATAAAATATATACATATATTTTATTCTCACGTCCATGTAGCATACACTCTTTTTACATTATATATATTCATATATTGTAGCCTGGATCGGCGTTGCGACCTGGATTGTCAACCCTGATTATTCACGTCAAATTAAATCAGTTACAGAGTTCTGCACATCAGTCAACTCTCTACAACACACTCGAGTATCTGTGCACGCGCGCACAAACACACACACATTCTCTCGCAATGCCCAT
Organism: Zootermopsis nevadensis; assembly: GCF_977971745.1. Taxonomy (NCBI): domain Eukaryota; kingdom Metazoa; phylum Arthropoda; class Insecta; order Blattodea; family Termopsidae; genus Zootermopsis; species Zootermopsis nevadensis. The sequence goes on along the minus strand of NW_028259159.1, from coordinate 7,942,260 downwards.
CGAGTCTATCTGGTCCCCGAGCTTCGCTCTTCACACTCTTCTCCTACACGTCGGCCCGTAACACCCCCACTGGACACACGCTGGCTCCTCGGGCGCCATGGTCCACGTACCCGGTTCCTGCTCACGCAGCCGAACCGTCAATGTATGTGTGTAAATCACGCAAGTCATTGCTTAAGTACACACTCACTGTCTTCGAAGTAGTAGTAGTAGTACACAGTCTGGGGGGATGAATCTCGTACGTCATTGCTAAAGACACCCCTGCCTTGACTTGAACGTCATAGTATCTTGTGTCAACCACGCACGACATTATCTAAATGTACCAATCAATTCTCTTCCAAGTGGTAGTGTTTTCTGTGAATCTCGTAATTAATACAGAAATGCATCCCTACCTTGCTTTCGAAGTCGTAGTGTCTTGTGTCAGTCTAGTAGGTAATTGCTCTCGTGTGTTAATCACGCTCGTCATTGCTAAAAGAAACCCCTGCATTATCTTCGAAGTGGCAGTCTCGTGTGTGAATCTCGTACGTCATTGCCAAAAGAAACCTCTGCCTTGTATTAAAAGTGGTAGTGTCTCGTGCGAAGCACGCACGTCATTGCTAAAAGAAACCCCTGCCTTGTCTTGGAAGTGGTAGTGTCTGTGGTAAATCTCGTACGTCATTGCTAAAACAAACCCCTGCATTATCATGGAAGTGGTAGTCGTGTGTGTGAATCTCGTACGTAATTCCCAAAAGAAACCTTTGCCTTGTATTAAAAGTGGTAGTGTCTTGTGTGAATCACGCACGTCATTGCCAAAAGAAACCTCTGCCTTGTATTAGAAGTGGTAGTGTCTCGTGTGAATCACGCACGTCATTCCTAAAAGAAACCCCTGCATAAACTTGGAAGAGGTAGTCTCGTGTGTGAATCTCGTACGTCATTGCCAAAAGAAACCTTTGCCTTGTATTAAAAGTGGTAGTGTCTTGTGTGAATCACGTACGTCATTGCTAAAAGAAACCTCTGCCTTGAATTAAAAATGGTAGTATCATGTGTGAATCTCGTACGTAATTGCCAAAAGAAACCTTTGCCTTCTATTAAAAGTGGTAGTAGTGTCTTGTGTGAATCACGCACGTCATTCCTAAAAGAAACCCCTGCCTTATCTTGGAAGAGGTAATCTCGTGTGTGAATCTTGTACGTAATTGCCAAAACAAACCTCTGCCTTGTATTAAAAGTGGTAGTGTCTCGGTTGAATCACGCACGTCATTGCTAAAAGAAACCCCTGCCTTGTCTTGGAAGTGGTAGTGTCTGTGGTAAATCTCGTACGTCATTGCTAAAACAAACCCCTGCCTTCAGTTTCCATAACAGAGGAATTTCATTGATTAGGAAAATAGATCAGGTACTCAATTTGACGATATTTTATATTACTATACACAGAATAAACTGAAAGTCCACAAAACTGCAATTTTTATTAGCGAAGAGTAATTATAACTGTTATAAATTACGCCTTCATAGTTTTCTGACCAATACGTGACCTCATTTTGACATGAGTATGGTCAATCAGGTATTTACCGTTTGGCATAAATACGCGTGAAACTTATGACCTTGAGAATTTTAAAGACCTCTATCTGGCAAACTATTGTTGCGATCTTGTCTTGACTTTGTCATGACCTTCACCTAACAGTGACATCAATGTTACAAGAGAATAATCACTCTGATAACTGATGAAGATGTGAGGGCGAAATAATGTACAACAGTGGTGCCCAACGCGGTGCCCGCGTTGATACGGAAAGAGGTTATACTGAAAAATAAAGGCCGTTCAACCATGAACATTATAAAATCAAAGCACAGTTCTCTACGTACCAATGCCCATCTTGACGATTGCGAGCAGCAACATCATCCTACTCTCCCAAATTTGAAAAACTGGCCGCTGAAATGCAGTACCAAACATCACACTAACTTCCCACTTGAGTAATAATAATTGTACTTATAAAAGTACGTATTTTTGATTGCGTGGTTTCTTGTATCAATAAACGTCGTGTTGTTTTGTGTATTATTATCATTATTATTATCAATCATATAACCAGCAGACAGTTCATAGTCACCAAGTTTGTGCAAACGTAAGACATGCGAAACAACACTGATAAAATCAACATAAAAGGCATCACCTTGAGACTGGGAACAAGCGAAAGGGGTAAATAAATCCAAAAACGTAACCAGATTAGAAGTGGTGGATTTACTAAAACCATGTTGACAAGGGATTCATTTAGAATTAAAATGATAAGAAACATGGTATGTACAATAATTTCAAATACTTTGGAAACATTATTAATTATGGTAGTAGGTCTATACTTTATAACAGAAGCAGTTTTGTCTTCTTTTTGAAAACTGGAACAATAGCTGCTTGTTTCCACAAAGTGGGGAAATTGTTGCTGAGAGAAGCTAAAATTTAAAATAAATTTAACAATAGTAGCAAGGATTTCAGAACCCTTAATAATAACACTTGGTACACCATCAAGTGCAACGCTTTATAGCATTATGAACATCAATGTCCGAGGCAGAAAATAAAGGTAACACATCCAAAGTGAAGGGGAAAGTCAGGGTGTAGCTGTGTCAGGGACACACCCATGGGTTTTCACATGAATGTGTCTGCGTTTGCGGGTAAAATTTCCTTTGCGATATGGGAATGAAATAAAAGTAACGAAATGGATATATGGCTTTTATTTAGCACAACAAATATACAGAGTCTTAGCTAGTAATCGATGGCAATCATTTTCTATCCATCATTTTGTGATAAACCACCTGAGATATTAAATTCAGTGAGCAAGTAGCCACCTACAGCTGCACCCTAGTCAAACAATATCTATGCCACTGAACTGGTAGCTAGCTAAGAACACAGACAAGCCAAATCAACTCATCCACATGAGAAAGTACCCTGCTTTGGACGCAACCAAACCCAACAAACCAAAGTTACTAAGGACGTATGCTGTTACGGACACAGCCTAGCCCAACCAACCTGAAGCGGATTAGACGAACGAATGAAGAGAACTGTGGACGCAGCCTAGCCCGACTAAATAAAGCGTATGCAGTAGTATCCCGTTTCGGACGCAGCCATCTCCCAGTAATCTACACACACACAATCTTGTAGCCTGTTTCGTACGCGGTTTACGGAAAATAACTCTGCTTCGAGCAAAGCCTTGCCTAACCAACATGTGTTCGTAGTGAGGTCGGTGAATGGTGGTGACCTGTGAAGTATGTGTAAGAAGCCTCCTGAGCATAGAGCACAGCCAAACTAAATTATGCCCATAACAGATCAGATCGCTCCAGAAAAAATTGATAGGAAGTGTCGGACACTGCGGCAGTTATTTTCGTGGAAACGTCAATCGTGTATATTGAAATTAAACAAAATTTTTGTTTTGAATCGTTTAATTCATTTGCAACTTACATTTATTGAATACAGGGTAGTGGTATGAGAAGTAGGATACATATGGCTTTGAAATTATTTGAATACCTCTTGCAAATGTCAAATCTATACAAGTTTTCCCTTGCGTGGTTGGTTTGTCAAAATTATTCACTAGTTCAAGTTTAAAGAATTTCTGAAGGTACGCACATCACAGTTCTAAATTTTCGTCACTATTATATTCTAGTTCGAATGTTCGAACGTTTTCACGTCAAAAAGTATGGCCAAACATATCTGGAACTGAGCACGTAACCTGCGACGGACGTAGCCTACTCCAACCAATCTATGCAATTCGGCCTGTATCCTACTTAGAACGAAGCCAACTATCAGAAAATTAAACACGCTAGGATGTAGCTCGCTTGCCTCGCAAAAATTACCGATAGCCTAAACCTGCTTCAGATGCAGCCTTGACCAACATACGGCTCCCAGGTACTTGATGCAGCCTCGGCTAAATAACCTATTCACGCTTTGGACGCACACTAAAGTAAACAACCTATGCCAATCAGGTGGTAGCCTGTTTTAGACAAAGCATAGCCCAATCACCTAATACACTCGAGAAAGTACCTTGCTGTGGACGTAGCCTAGCCACACCAACCTATGCCTCTAAGAATGTAGCATTTTAGGGAGTTGTCATCAGACCTCACTTTATCATAACTACATATCAACTGTATGATACTACAATTTTAAATTCAGTTTTACTTAATTGCATCTTTCCTTCTGTATCTTTATCAGTTGTATTGTACTATAAATCATCTTGTATCTTCTTAAATAAGTTGCCTGTCTGCTTCCTCGCACAAACAAAAAGCAATGACAATACAAACACATTTACAGATCACTTAATGTTACTGCTACAGTGCGCCGGCCATGCATAAGCAACAGAAGGAACCCATCACCAGTAGAAGGAAGAATTAGAACTTTGTTAGTCGGTTAATAGACACACAATATCTATAAGGGTGATCTGTTAATGTGTATGTAAGCATCATCTGTTGCATTTATGGCTTCCCATCTCATGAACATAATGTACTACTTCAACTTTAATAAGTGTTTGCCAGAAATGTTTTAACGCTTAAAGATTACCATAGTAAAGTGAACAAGTTAAATAAATTTCTTTATTTTTCTTCTGTCTAAATTAAACGTTAAGAATTAATTTAATTCAACTTTTTCTGTATTTGAAACAATTTATTAGATTTCAAAATTTCATGTGCTCTTAAACATTCTTTTCTGTGCTTCCGTGCACTCCAGTTCTTCTTAAATCACTTTCTTTCAATCATTCTTGTGATAGACTTCCTAAGATATCAATTATAGTGAGCAATTAGCCAGCTACGGACGCACCATAGCAAAGGACACTGCCTAGTACTATCGTAATATCCACGTTACAAATTATCCTCCTCTGGACGAAGCCTGACACAACAAACCTATGCAAGTAAGGCAGTAAGCTGCTATGGACGAGGCCTTCAACACAGTCGATCTCTTCGGACAGAGCCTTGTCAACCCAACCTGTGATTTATTCAGCCACTAGGAATCTATGTACGCAACCCAGACTGACCAATGTTTGCCTGTGGTCTTGTTGCCTTCTACGGCCACAGCTGGGCCAAACTAAGCACGTGAAAAGATTTATTGCTACCGCAGCAACCTACGATTAATAACAAACCTCTACATTGGTGGCCTATTTCAGACACAAAGTAGGCAAGCAAACATAAACCTAACTGGTACAGCACTGCACATGCAGCATTACCAAACAAACCCATACAACTGACAAGGCACACGGCTACAGACGCAGCCTAGACTAAGCAAGATATTCACGTCAACCAGTCGCCTGGCACGGACGAAGCATCGCCCAACAAAACTATACATGTCGACCACTAGCCTGATGGCCAGCTACTGACGCACTCTAACCCAGACTTATTAAGCCCTGCAGATGCGGGATAGCCGAACGAAAGTGTGTACCTGAGATCGTAGCCAACTACGCACACAGCGCACCCTCAACAATTCATGCAAGTGAGCCAGCATCCTGCTTCGGACGCAGCTACCTATTCACGCAGAGCACGTACCTTGCTGTTTCTATAACCTACAGAACATGATGTATCACCATTTTCTTTTAGCCTGATTCCAACGCAGCTACTCATACTCCTAGTAAATCCAAGCTATCCTCCAAGAGCTGAAAATCTCGAAGACGCAGCATACGCAAACTACACCGTGACCCTTTTCGGGTGGCCTGATTCAAACGAATCCACAATAAAAACATACATATGCTAGTGAACATTTCGGTACAGGTGGCGTGACATGTGAGAAAGTAGGTGTGCCTCTTCGCAAGCAGAAAAGACTAAAGGACTAAAGACTAAAGATGGATACATGCCTACGCTTCCGACCTCCTTGTCATAGTAGAGTAGTAGTAAACTATGTCTTATGCAGTAAATGTCTGAGAAGTGTTCGCCAAAAAACAAAATTGACAGCACAATCTTCCACGTGCCTCATGGTGGTGGTCCAGGGGGCAAGTAAACAGAGCGAAATGCACAATGCAACCAATTTCCTTCCATCCATATCTCTGCTTCTTAAAATAAATTAAAAAATAAGTCACTCTGCCTCAGTCTCTCCTTGAGGCTGACACTTGCCGTGGTGAGCCTCGTGGTCAACCAAACTCAAATACTTTACCTACTCAGAGTGTGTCATACTCTACATTTAATGGGGCTACACGCAATCTGCCTACATCTTTGACCGTTCTAAACAGCCAACAGAGGGCACATGTCAATGTCTGATTTCAAATCAGAATGAAATTTCAAAATTCCTTTGCGTTCGTCGGACTCCGTTAGAGACAATAATAACTCTACGTGATCGAAAAAATCAACTACCTTTGCACGTTGCACCAAGTACTGCACCATACGCCATTCAAAGTAAGCTAATGAACGATACCGCAACACACGCACAAAGAGCCCTTCGCTTCGAGTCCCCTCCAGAACAGGCCGCGTCCACTGGTACGTGTCCGATGTGCTGGCGTACATGAAACACAAACACAGAATATAAGTCAAACATACCAACCAGAAATCGCCAACGCTCAGAACTTGGATCGATAAAATGGAAAGAAAACAAAACCTTTTAACAGTATCGGCCTTTCTGAAGTTAAAAGGGGGAGGTTCTTGGTGTCATTACATCCACCGGCAATCCCATTTTATGTAAACTGGATGTAAATGAACAATGATAAGGAGATATAAATACAATATCAATTTCAAAAGAATCAAACATGAGCAAACATTTACAAAGTTCAAAACCACGACAACGAAGACTCAAACGATATCTCAACCTCTCACAAGAAATAAATAAAACACTCTCTCAAAAAAGATAAACTCGGCCTCAGTCTCTCATCGAGAGATAGGGCAGCTATCTTACCTATCCTAGAAAGCCCCTTTCTTGACCAAATTAAAATACCAATGCCAAACTCATAAAATGAAGGCAGAGCTACCTCCAATGGAAAACATGGTAGAATAATATTATTATTATTATTATTATTCAGTGTTCTGTCTTACAACAGGTCCATTGCTTTGCCCAAAAAGAGCTCTCCAGTTTTCCCTATTCTCAGCTTCTCATTTTAATTCCTGGAACTTCATCTTCTTTCCTTGTTTCAGATCGTCGGTTAGCTGTATCAGTCTTCTTCCCAGTCCTCGCTTTCCTTCAACCTGACCTTCGATGATGTCACTCAGTAACCCATTCCTTCTCATAATGTCCGAGCCAGTTAGCTTTCCTTCGTGTAATCGCCTGCAGAATGTTTCTTTGCTCGTCGACTCTCCTCAATACTTCTTCGTTGGTAACTCGATCCGTCCACCTGATCTTCTCTATTCTTCTCCAACACCACATTTCAAAACTCTCCAGGTATTTCTGTTCCTTCATCCTGAGTGTCCAGGTCTCTGCTCCATACGTAACACTTCACTAGTTTCTTCTTCATCTCCAATCCCAACTTGCTAGTGAGAAGTATCCTCTTCTTGACGGAAAACTGCCTCGGCCATGGCTATCCTTGCTTTTACTTCCTTGGTGCATAGGGCGTCCGTCGTGATTATGCTTCCCAAGTACTTGAAATTCTCCACATTCTCCAGCCGTTGGTTTCCAACTACAACGTTCAATGGTTCTGCTCTCGGTGCCATCCTCATTACCTTTGATTTTTCAATGTTGATTTCCATTCCATACTCTCTACCTGTTACCACTAACTTGTCCATCATGTTCTGTAATTCCTCCTCTTCCTTCGCCAATACTACCAAGTCGTCTGCATACTTTACAGTCATTATCATCTTCCTCCAATTTTGAAGTCTCCAGAGCTTCCTTGGCAAGCCATTCCCCGTACAGGTTAAAAATAAGTGGTGATACGCAGCATCCCTGTCTTACACCTCTACCTACCTCAACGCTGTTGGTGTCTCCTGAGTCCAGTCTCACGTTGACTTTCTGCTGCATGTATAGGTTTTCCATTAGTCTTCTATCTCTCCAATCAATTCCAATTCTCTGTAGGATCCTCATTAATTTCTTCCATTTTACTCGATCGAAAGCCTTCTTCCTGTCGATGAAGCAGGCACATACTTCTTCCTTGACATCGAGAACTCTCTCTGAAATTATTCTCATAACTCCGATGGCATCTCTGGTTCCTCTTCCTCTCCTGAATCCAAATTGGTCGTCTCCCATCACTCTTCTTTTCTAGTCTTTTAGTCAGTATGGTAGAATACTAACATCAAATAATTAAAGAAATACATGTCTTTGACGGCCCCTACACCTCATGTAAAGCAAATAAATTCACATTCCATTTTGAGAAGACATTTTTTGTCATGGGTCTATTTTAGGTTAAGACAGTGAAGCAACCTTATATTATTAGGTCTGCCAGTACTCCACACCACACCCTAATACTGTCCTTCAAACTGTGAAACTTGTTCCAATGCAGATATCAAAACATCTTGTAAACATAAACAAGATCTTTACCTAAATTGACAGACCAGTTTCATTACCAACGGCATTCTCTAAAAAATTTTCAAAAAGACATGCAACAACGTGCTATTGAATTTTACACACAAAATCTTAAGTGAACTAAATAATGAAGTGCATGTTGGTGGAATATTTCGCTATCTTGCCAAAGAATTTGATTGTGTGAATCATGAATTAGCACATCTGATAATCATATTTCTCGTATACTTACACAATGCATGTCAACTTGACAGAGATAAATCTCTCGCAGACATGAGGTCCTTCGTGATAACAGCCGATTGATTTCCTGTCGTCATATCAGTGAGCCAGCATAGTGTTTCTGCACATACTCCACTCTTTTCCTGGCAAGCAGTAGTCATGTCAGGTGACGCATCCTTCAACCTCAGTAAAGTCCCATGGATCAATCAAGCTTCTTCTCTGCAGCTATTACCAGAAAAAAAATGCAATCACATTCAACACATCACCTAATTTAAAGGTTTCATAACCGATCCCCTTGCTCAAAATTAACCAAAAGCACAGAAAATATCCCAGCAGCTCCGGTCACTGTGCACAATACTCACACGTCAACAAAACTAAATTCCTTACCTTGGCAATTACTCACTTATTAATTAGTAAACACATCACATTAAAGGCTCCACAGCACTACACACATCACACATGTAACAAAACCACTCATTAACTAAACCTTATCACAAATAGTCACCACCCTCGTCTACAAGCTATACCTAACCCCCAATTTTGATGTCCTATGAACAATATATTCACTAGAGAATCATGAATGCCTCTAGCATACCACAGATACTGCAATTATGCCAATCTCTCACCGCACATAGGTCTTTCAACATATCAAATCTCACATTTAAGTTCACAACATCTGAAGTACCTAATAAAATTGGACAGACTCATCTCTCTCACACGACAACCACATCAAATACATTCTAATGCTCATGTACTCACACAACGAATGCCTCGTTCAGACTGATATCAGTTTCTTGCGGATACCATGTTCCTTCTTTGTCCCAGCAGGTTTAATCTTCTGACATCAAGTCGGTCCGCCAACTGTTGCCGCACGTACTTCAATGCTTGTCTGGCTGGCAGTACGCAGGTCACGTGACAAACAGCATGGTGCTCAGTAGAATCTGAAGGATCATTCTGTTTCTCGTAATCTGCTACTCCCAGAAAGAGAAAATACAGTCACATTCAAGAAATCAAGACATCACACTCTTCTAAGAGCACACAGTTTTACTTCACCAAGCAGTTAACACTCCTACCTTAGCCAATGAACAAGCACCTTCCATTTTCAGAAGACAAATTCTGTCAAGTTCATTACAAACCCATTCACAAGTTAACTTTAAATACGGGTCACGACAGTGTCACAACCAGCGACCTGACAAATTCTGAACTCCCTCACTCACAGATTCATACTGGAGCCTTTCTTTCCTACCCCCCCCCCCCCCCAAGCAAATTTAAAGCATTCGCCAAGTGGGCCATTATTCCACACGTCATAATACTGCAACTACAAACTCTACAACTCACACACATCACGTCAGTCCCACGCAACTTCTGTTGCCACTGATTCAGTGGATATTTAACGAACAGTTCGCTTGCCGTCTGTTTGGAGCCGAGGATGTTGATCGCTGTCTCCAAGATACACGGCTCCCTCTCCTCGTGCCCCATTATGACAGCAAGGGAGTCTACAAACACCAGTCGGTCCATGCCCCTCAGGTTCGCCTGTTTTGATGTCATGGAGAAAGGACCTAAACGAAAGATTAAGAAATGGCAAGCCACTACAACACAGCCAACATCTGTAGCACTTCTACTACTAAGGTGAATTCAACCGACAAGGGGCAAGAGGTAGCCGTAGCAATTACATTTTTGTTCCATATCACCATCAGTAATGCCACTTTATCATACCTTCTGGAAGCAAAGGTGGAAACATCACCATCAGTAATATAAATTGTTTCAATGTTGAACAATCTAAATTTATAAAACTGAACTCACCAGCTACCTGAGATATCGCCACCATTGTGTAGTGACAAACAAGGAACACACCGTCGTAACTCTTTCATGGCTGCAGCAACAAACACTCCTACCAACATACACAACAGGCCTTAATGGCTTTTCCAGATATGAAGCAGACGCTTTCAACAAGTTCACATACTAAATGTGGTTTTAAGAGAGATTTCAGGTTCTCACAGTGGTCTTTGGGTTCTAACACCACTTGGACTTACAGAAAACCAACACAGATTATGATTTTTAAACATTTAATGGTTCGCTATATCAGCTGCAGTTATCCTTGTGACTAAGCGCAATGCCATGAGGCAGTGGGAGCATGGAGGTACACTCCATGCATTCTCAATTATAGAACAATGTGGAGGTCAGCCTCAAAATGTGGTTCCTTAAACTGGCAAAGAAAAATCACGTTCTTCATTGTTTCTTTGTAGTCTCAATAGAAGAAATAGACAAGTTCTTTATTTCATTAAAACCATTTACTACTTTTCAGGAAAAAAGGTCTTCTTCTTTCAATAATGGCATTGCAATTCAGAAAATAAGTTTATTAAACAATTTACTCAAATGGATGAACTTGCCTGTGACTGTCATCTGGTGAGTGGCTCTGGCTTGCTTGTCCTGCAATCTGCACGCAATCCCATGGACTGCGGAGATCTCCACATGTGGATCATCAGAACTGCAACGGCGAATCACAATGAGTACAGATAATTACACTCACATCCTAATGTTCAGTGTACAAAATGTTGGTCACAACAGTGGCCAATGCAGTAGCTGCTTCCTAAATCAGCAACTGATGTAAAAGGGACAGAGAAAATGGGAAATCTGGGTTTATGATATGAGAAAGAAATACATTACGTGCAGATGCCTCCTGGTACTGGCAGGATACTAAACACAAACTAATTGTATTACAGCCTCTAACAGGCTCACTGTACCAGTAAATAATGAGTTCTGGGTGCTCAGAGAAAGATCTATACCAGTGCCTCATAGACTGCCATGGGACTCGCTTACAATTCTGCGTTGAAAAGCCAGTGATTAACAATCTGTTATGTCATGTTAGTACCATCAGGCTGGAAAAACATCTTTTATTTTGTACACTTTTTTAATATCAAGAATGAGGTTAGTTTTACAATATTCTTCTGCCTCCAACTGCTCTTATATACCTTGGACAGGAGAAAAGCTGCTGCACTGTATTCTCATCTTCATTAAAATTCAGGGATGCCACCAAGAAACAGCAAATTATTTCCCAGCACTGACGACGGTAACGGATCCGTCGTGCTTGACTTCAGAGCAATATATGCTGTCTCCACGACCTGGAAAACACAAGCAACAGTTTCAAGTTATAACGAGTGACAACGCAGGCCAGATTCACTGGTAAGGGAAGTCAAATGTTTTAGTTACAGTAACTTTCAAGTACTGCACTTACTGTAATACTCTAAACACCTTTTCTCCACATCAGGGCGCATGTCATATTTATTTCCAGAACCTTTGGGTTTCATGGACACCAACATATCATTGACTAGACTTTTATTTTGTAAGTGGAAACAAGTTTGACAAATCTCAACAATAAAATAAAAATTAATTACCAGTATATAATTTTTCTATAGTCTATGCTAACCGTAATAAACGTCAAAAAGGAACGTATTATACGCGTATCAAGTCATTTAATGATCTTCCACCAACAATTAAAACTCTAAATGATTTAAAGGTGTTCAAGCCTGCATTTAAATTATTTTTCATACTTGAATTGCAGAATCTGAAGGTTATGTACATTCACATGTGAAACACATCCTTGTAATTGTGTCAAAAGTACTGAAGTTTATATGTATTGTATGAAATGATTTGTTCTCCATCCTTTGGTTTAGTCCTAAGAAGGATCTATGGAATGTAAATAAACTCTACTCTCTAACATACCTGAACAATGCAATTCCTTATCCAAGTCACAAACACTACAGGTGCTTCGTTCTGTCTGGTTCTTCACATCTCCAACTCCAAAAAAGCTGCTTCCCCATCACGCACACAACTGATCTTCTGAAACGCTGATATTCAGACAAATTAGTCCTCCATGTCTTCGTTGATACCAGTAAACACACACTACAGCTACAGTTCACATGAAAGTTGCTACTCAGTACATCCCCTGATCTCAAACTACTCTTTGAGACAGACTAGGCACTCCCACTAAATCTATAACAGTACACCTCCTCGGAAAGCAAGGTAATCGCACGAGGGCCTGAGGTCTTCCTTGTGGCATTGTGAGGCATGCTACGAACACCCCATACTTGGTCACTAGGAATCAAAAGTGGGCAACGGCTATAGTATCCCACATGCTTGCAGGCACTCCTACCTGAAACAATACCAAATACCAAAATAAATATCCGCATTGTGACACCAGTCATAACTGCTACTACGAATGCACTCTACACCTCATCAATAATCAACTGGCCAACTAAACCAACCCTCCATGCAACCAAAATATTTCACACATTACGTCCTTCACACAAGGGAAAGATGACACACATCAATTCAAATTAACTTCCACGCCCTGGCAATATATATGAGAGTAAATCTGCACTGGACTCAGAATGCATCCTAGCAACCAAAGAAATACAGAGGGGCAGAACGCCCACGCCATTTTATCATAGGCAGGGACGGCAACGTCTGAAAAACAGCGAACTCATCCGACCTCCTTGTCATAGCAGAGTAGTAGTAAACTACGTCTTACGCAGGAAAAGTCTGAGAACTGTTGGACAAAAAACAATCTTCCACGTGCCTCGTGGTGGTGGTCCAGGGGGCAAGTCAACAGAGCGAAATGCACAATGCAACCAATTTGCCTCCATCCATATCTCTGCTTCTTAAAATAAATTAAAAAAGAACTCTCGGCCTCAGTCTCTCCTTGAGGCTGACACCTGCCGTGGTGATCCTCGTGGTCAACCAAACTCAAATACCTTACCTACTCTGAGTGTGTCATACTCTAGATTTAATGGGGCTAGACGCAATATCCAACGGCCCACACTGCCTACATCTCTGACCGTTCTAAACAGCCAACAGAGGGCACATGTCAAATCACAATAAAATTTCAAAATTCCTTTGCGTTCGTCGGACTCCGTGAGAGACAACAGTAATTCTACATGATCGGAAAAATCACCTACCTTTGCACGTTGCACCAAGTCCTACACCCTACCACATTCAACGTAACAGGCCGCGTCCACTGGTACGTGTCCGATGCACTCGCGTACATGAAACACAAACACAGATTATGTTATCATTCTTTACACCGAAATACGTAATTCCCGGGCGTCGCCAAACAATGACGTCATCAAACAGCGTGTAAGATCCAGCGCTGAGTCACTTTTAAATGTTCATTCCTCAGGAATGGTAAAAGTGTAATGCAACCTATATGTAAAATGATCAGTAAATAAGGATCTTTAAGAATCTGTAATGTATTTTATTGTAATTATAATTGTTTATACATTTATTGTAACTTTAATAAACCAATGCCTACAATTTTCAATGCATCTGGCGCGTTAGGCGCCCGCCTCTCGAAAACCTAAGACACGGATCTGGACATATTGCAGACGAAATACGTAATACCTTTTGAGCTTTCCATATCTGTTTTCAGATTTTACGTAACACAAACGGTTTAGGTTCTACAAACATTTATTTATACAAACAAAGGCGCAATCCACTCGCGTCATTTGTTTACTCGGCAAATTGAGTTAATTTTCTTCCCTACATTAGGCAGAACACCTCTCTCTAACTATTATACCTCCTTTAATACATATCGAATCTTTTAATTAAGTGTAGCTAACAATATTCCGTTGACACTGAAACGTGAAAAGTACCAACACCAACGACGTAAACGTGTAGATCGTAAGAGCAGCAGTTTGAAAGCAAACTTGCAAAAGAAAAGAAGAAGGTCGCTGCTTTCGGCACGCCATGTTTGTTCATCACCATTACGACCAATCCTAATTGGCGTGAAATTCGCGAAAATCTCGAACCACATGAAACACAACTAGACAGACCCGACTTCGTTGACAGAGCATTCAAGTGGAAACTCAATCACTTGATGGATTTGCTGACCAAACATTAAGTTATGGGAAAGTCGCTCACTTACGTGTACGCAGTTGAGTTTCAGAAGCTAGGACTTCCGCATGCACATATCCTTTTAATCCTCCAAGAAGGATGAAGACAGATGAAGATGTTGACAAATTCATTTGCGCTGAACCACCAGACACCGAAACACAACCAAATCTTTACGACATTGATACGCGTAACGTGATTCATCAATGTAGTCCGCGTTGCATGAAGGGAAATGAGCGTAGTAAAGGTTTTCCCAAACTTTTCTCCTTGCACAATAATCGTCGAAGACGGTTATCCAATCTACAAACGACAAAATAATACCCATTCCGCGTAACGCTTGCCTTCGTAATCAATGTCAACAAAGCTCAAGGCCAAACGTTCATTTATTTGGAACACGATGCTTTCGCACATGCACCAAGCGACAATTGTATATTTGTTTATCTAAAAAAGGACGAGAAAATAATCTCATTAAAACTTTGTCTATACAGAAATATTGAACGAACAGAGCTTGACAGACAAGAGAACGAAAGCGATAACTTGAAATGAATCTTGACGAAATTAAAAGTGAAACAGTTGAACATGTCAAAGTTGAAGGGGAAAAAAGAACAATAACTCATGAAGAGAATGAACAACCTATACGGAGAGTGAGGCGGAATGAAACGACGATTACACGTGAAATTGTACCAACTATCGAGAATTTGAAACTCGAGAATGCCAATGGATCAGACTGCTTTTTGATTTCCTCAATAAACGTGTTGCGTTCAGCTGCTACGTTTTTCGAAAATCTAAAAGAAATTATATTCAATATCTATAACGGCGAAACCAATGGTGCACAATTGATCTCCGAGATTTCAATCGTATACAGACAGCCTCAAATCATACGTAATGTCCTTTGAATACGACAAAACCATAAACCAGATTTGAGAATAGGTTTCCAAAATGTGTCTGAAACGATCTACATCATTTTCGAGAATTTACCTATTGAAACGCAAAACCTGTTTAAATACCACGTGTTGAATACAAAAACATTGGTAATGGACCTACCACAAACGAACGCGACAAACTCCAGAGACTTACTGAACTATCAAACACAAACAGACGTGTACGGAATGTCAACAACCCTACGTATGTGGAACGACGAAATTGTTCTTCAAAAGTTCATGATTGTGGAAATAAATAGACTCGAAATGGACTACGCATTTGAAATAATGAGAATGAGACGACAACCAATTTATGCATGAAAAATATTGGAAATTGCAAAGTGCGGTCGAATTTGTACACATTTAAAGCATGGCGACGTTATAACGATGAATGGCTTATCTTCGACGATAATCACATTATGAAATCTAGAAATTTTATCGACAAATTTAAAAGTGTCACATCTATAATATTTGAAATCACAGAATAAAAAATGTTACGTGCTCAAAAAGGAGCGCGTTGCTCTAGTCTGCTTCCTCGCACAAACAAGAAGCAATGACAATACAAACACATTTACAGATCACTTAATGTTACTGCTACAGTGCGCCGGCCATGCATAAGCAACAGAAAGAACCCATCACCAGTAGAAGGAAGAATTAGAACTTTGTTAGTCAGTTAATAGACACACAATATCTTTAAGAGTGATCTGTTAATGTGTATGTAAGCATCATCTGTTGCATGTATGGCTTCCCATCTCATGAACATAATGTACTACTTCAACTTTAATAAGTGTTTGCCAGAAATGTTTTAACGCTTAAAGATTACCATAGTAAAGTGAACAAGTTAAATAAATTTCTTTATTTTTCTTCTGTCTAAATTAAACGTTAAGAATTAATTTAATTCAATTTTTCTGTATTTGAAACAATTTAATATATTTCAAAATTTCATGTGCTCTTAAACATTCTTTTCTGTGCTTCCGTGCACTCCAGTTCTTCTTAAATCACTTTCTTTCAATCATTCTTGTGAGAGACTTCCTACCAGCTACGGACGCAGCATAGCAAAGGACACTGCCTAGTACTATCGTAATATCCACGTTACAAATTATCCTCCTCTGGACGAAGCCTGACACAACAAACCTATGCAAGTAAGGCAGTAAGCTGCTATGGACGCGGCCTTCAACACAGTCGATCTCTTCGGACAGAGCCTTGTCAACCCAACCTGTGATTTATTCAGCCACTAGAAATCTATGTACGCAACCCAGACTGACCAATGTTTGCCTGTGGTCTTGTTGCCTTCTACGGCCACAGCTGGGCCAAACTAAGCACGTGAAAAGATTTATTGCTACCGCAGCAACCTAGGATTAATAACAAACCTCTACAGTGGTGGCCTATTTCAGACACAAAGTAGGCAAGCAAACATAAACCTAACTGGTACAGCACTGCACATGCAGCATTACCAAACAAACCCATACAACTGACAAGGCACACGGCTACAGACGCAGCCTAGGCTAAGCAAGATATTCACGTCAACCAGTCGCCTGGCACGGACGAAGCATCGCCCAACAAAACTATACATGTCGACCACTAGCCTGATGGCCAGCTACTGACGCACTCTAACCCAGACTTCTTAAGCCCTGCAGATGCGGGATAGCCGAACGAAAGTGTGTACCTGAGATCGCAGCCAACTACGGACACAGCGCACCCTCAACAACTCATGCAAGTGAGCCAGCATCCTGCTACCTATTCACGCAGAGCACGTACCTTGCTGTTTCTATAACCTATTTTCTTTTAGCCTGATTCCAACGCAGCTACTCATACTCCTAGTAAATCCAAGCTATCCTCCAAGAGCTGAAAATCTCGAAGACGCAGCATACGCAAACTACACAGTGACCCTTTTCGGGTGGCCTGATTCAAACGAATCCACAATAAAAACATACATATGCTAGTGAACATTTCGGTACAGGTGGCGTGACATGTGAGATAGTAGGTGTGCCTCTTCGCAACCAGAAAAGACTAAAGGCTGATGGATACACGCCTACGCTTCCGACCTCCTTGTCATAGTAGAGTAGTAGTAAACTATGTCTTATGCAGGAAATGTCTGAGAAGTGTTCGCCAAAAAACAAAATTTACAGCACAATCTTCCACGTGCCTCATGGTGGTGGTCCAGGGGGCAAGTAAACAGAGCGAAATGCACAATGCAACCAATTTGCTTCCATCCATTTCTCTGCTTCTTAAAATAAATTAAAAAATAAGTCACTCTGGCTCAGTCTCTCCTTGAGGCTGACACCTGCCTTGTGAGCCTCGTGGTCAACCAAACTCAAATACTTTACCTACTCAGAGTGTGTCATACTCTACATTTAATGGGGCTACACGCAATCTGCCTACATCTTTGACCGTTCTAAACAGCCAACAGAGGGCACATGTCAATGTCTGATTTCAAATCAGAATGAAATTTCAAAATTCCTTTGCGTTCGTCGTACTCCGTTAGAGACAATAATAACTCTACATGATCGAAAAAATCAACTACCTTTGCACGTTGCACCAAGTACTGCACCATACGCCATTCAAAGTAAGCTAATGAACGATACCGCAACACACGCACAAAGAGCCCTTCGCTTCGAGTCCCCTCCAGAACACGCCGCGTCAACTGGTACGTGTCCGATGCGCTGGCGTACATGAAACACAAACACAGAATATAAGTCAAACATACCAACCAGCGATCGCCAATGCTCAGGAATGACATCGATAAAATGGAAAGAAAACAAACCTTTTAACAGTATCGGCCTTTCTCAAGTTAAAATGGGGAGGTTCTTGGTGTCATTACATCCACCGGCAATCCCATTTTAAGTAAACTGGATGTAAATGAACAATGATAAGGAGATATAAATACAATATCAATTTCAAAAGAATCAAACATGAGCAAACATTTACAAAGTTCAAAACCACGACAACGAAGACTCAAACGATATCTCAACCTCTCACAAGAAATAAATAAAACACTCTCTCAAAAAAGATAAACTCGGCCTCAGTCTCTCATCGAGAGATAGGGCAGCTATCTTACCTATCCTAGAAAGCCCCTTTCTTGACCAAATTAAAATACCAATGCCAAACTCATAAAATGAAGGCAGAGCTACCTCCAATGGAAAACATGGTAGAATAATATTATTATTATTATTATTATTCAGTGTTCTGTCTTACAACAGGTCCATTGCTTTGCCCAAAAAGAGCTCTCCAGTTTTCCCTATTCTCAGCTTCTCATTTTAATTCCTGGAACTTCATCTTCTTTCCTTGTTTCAGATCGTCGGTTAGCTGTATCAGTCTTCTTCCCAGTCCTCGCTTTCCTTCAACCTGACCTTCGATGATGTCACTCAGTAACCCATTCCTTCTCATAATGTCCGAGCCAGTTAGCTTTCCTTCGTGTAATCGCCTGCAGAATGTTTCTTTGCTCGTCGACTCTCCTCAATACTTCTTCGTTGGTAACTCGATCCGTCCACCTGATCTTCTCTATTCTTCTCCAACACCACATTTCAAAACTCTCCAGGTATTTCTGTTCCTTCATCCTGAGTGTCCAGGTCTCTGCTCCATACGTAACACTTCACTACTTTCTTCATCATCTCCAATCCCAACTTGCTAGTGAGAAGTATCCTCTTCTTGACGGAAAACTGCCTCGGCCATGGCTATCCTTGCTTTTACTTCCTTGGTGCATAGGGCGTCCGTCGTGATTATGCTTCCCAAGTACTTGAAATTCTCCACATTCTCCAGCCGTTGGTTTCCAACTACAACGTTCAATGGTTCTGCTCTCGGTGCCATCCTCATTACCTTTGATTTTTCAATGTTGATTTCCATTCCATACTCTCTACCTGTTACCACTAACTTGTCCATCATGTTCTGTAATTCCTCCTCTTCCTTCGCCAATACTACCAAGTCGTCTGCATACTTTACAGTCATTATGATCTTCCTCCAATTTTGAAGTCTCCAGAGCTTCCTTGGCAAGCCATTCCCCGTACAGGTTAAAAATAAGTGGTGATACGCAGCATCCCTGTCTTACACCTCTACCTACCTCAACGCTGTTGGTGTCTCCTGAGTCCAGTCTCACGTTGACTTTCTGCTGCATGTACAGGTTTTCGATTAGTCTTCTATCTCTCCAATCAATTCCAATTCTCTGTAGGATCCTCATTAATTTCTTCCATTTTACTCGATCGAAAGCCTTCTTCCTGTCGATGAAGCAGGCACATACTTCTTCCTTGACATCGAGAACTCTCTCTGAAACTATTCTCATAACTCCGATGGCATCTCTGGTTCCTCTCCTGAATCCAAATTGGTCGTCTCCCATCACTCTTCTTTTCTAGTCTTTTAGTCAGTATGGTAGAATACTAACATCAAATAATTAAAGAAATACATGTCTTTGACGGCCCCTACACCTCATGTAAAGCAAATAAATTCACATTCCATTTTGAGAAGACATTTTTTGTCATGGGTCTATTTTAGGTTAAGACAGTGAAGCAACCTTATATTATTAGGTCTGCCAGTACTCCACACCACACCCTAATACTGTCCTTCAAACTGTGAAACTTGTTCCAATGCAGATATCAAAACATCTTGTAAACATAAACAAGATCTTTACCTAAATTGACAGACCAGTTTCATTACCAACGGCATTCTCTAAAAAATTTTCAAAAAGACATGCAACAACGTGCTATTGAATTTTACACACAAAATCTTAAGTGAACTAAATAATGAAGTGCATGTTGGTGGAATATTTCGCTATCTTGCCAAAGAATTTGATTGTGTGAATCATGAATTAGCACATCTGATAATCATATTTCTCGTATACTTACACAATGCATGTCAACTTGACAGAGATAAATCTCTCGCAGACATGAGGTCCTTCGTGATAACAGCCGATTGATTTCCTGTCGTCATATCAGTGAGCCAGCATAGTGTTTCTGCACATACTCCACTCTTTTCCTGGCAAGCAGTAGTCATGTCAGGTGACGCATCCTTCAACCTCAGTAAAGTCCCATGGATCAATCAAGCTTCTTCTCTGCAGCTATTACCAGAAAAAAAATGCAATCACATTCAACACATCACCTAATTTAAAGGTTTCATAACCGATCCCCTTGCTCAAAATTAACCAAAAGCACAGAAAATATCCCAGCAGCTCCGGTCACTGTGCACAATACTCACACGTCAACAAAACTAAATTCCTTACCTTGGCAATTACTCACTTATTAATTAGTAAACACATCACATTAAAGGCTCCACAGCACTACACACATCACACATGTAACAAAACCACTCATTAACTAAACCTTATCACAAATAGTCACCACCCTCGTCTACAAGCTATACCTAACCCCCAATTTTGATGTCCTATGAACAATATATTCACTAGAGAATCATGAATGCCTCTAGCATACCACAGATACTGCAATTATGCCAATCTCTCACCGCACATAGGTCTTTCAACATATCAAATCTCACATTTAAGTTCACAACATCTGAAGTACCTAATAAAATTGGACAGACTCATCTCTCTCACACGACAACCACATCAAATACATTCTAATGCTCATGTACTCACACAACGAATGCCTCGTTCAGACTGATATCAGTTTCTTGCGGATACCATGTTCCTTCTTTGTCCCAGCAGGTTTAATCTTCTGACATCAAGTCGGTCCGCCAACTGTTGCCGCACGTACTTCAATGCTTGTCTGGCTGGCAGTACGCAGGTCACGTGACAAACAGCATGGTGCTCAGTAGAATCTGAAGGATCATTCTGTTTCTCGTAATCTGCTACTCCCAGAAAGAGAAAAATACAGTCACATTCAAGAAATCAAGACATCACACTCTTCTAAGAGCACACAGTTTTACTTCACCAAGCAGTTAACACTCCTACCTTAGCCAATGAACAAGCACCTTCCATTTTCAGAAGACAAATTCTGTCAAGTTTATTACAAACCCATTCACAAGTTAACTTTAAATACGGGTCACGACAGTGTCACAACCAGCGACCTGACAAATTCTGAACTCCCTCACTCACAGATTCATACTGGAGCCTTTCTTTCCTACCACCCCCCCCCCCCAAGCAAATTTAAAGCATTCGCCAAGTGGGCCACTATTCCACACGTCATAATACTGCAACTACAAACTCTACAACTCACACACATCACGTCAGTCCCACGCAACTTCTGTTGCCACTGATTCAGTGGATATTTAACAAACAGTTCGCTTGCCGTCTGTTTGGAGCCGAGGATGTTGATCGCTGTCTCCAAGATACACGGCTCCCTCTCCTCGTGCCCCATTATGACAGCAAGGGAGTCTACAAACACCAGTCGGTCCATGCCCCTCAGGTTCGCCTGTTTTGATGTCATGGAGAAAGGACCTAAATGAAAGATTAAGAAATGGCAAGCCACTACAACACAGCCAACATCTGTAGCACTTCTACTACTAAGGTGAATTCAACCGACAAGGGGCAAGAGGTAGCCGTAGCAATTACATTTTTGTTCCATATCACCATCAGTAATGCCACTTTATCATACCTTCTGGAAGCAAAGGTGGAAACATCACCATCAGTAATATAAATTGTTTCAATGTTGAACAATCTAAATTTATAAAACTGAACTCACCAGCTACCTGAGATATCGCCACCATTGTGTAGTGACAAACAAGGAACACACCGTCGTAACTCTTTCATGGCTGCAGCAACAAACACTCCTACCAACATACACAACAGGCCTTACTGTTTTTCCAGATATGAAGCAGAAATAAGTATGTCAGACGCTTTCAACCAGTTCACATACTAAATGTGGTTTTAAGAGAGATTTCAGGTTCTCACAGTGGTCTTTGGGTTCTAACACCACTTGGACTTACAGAAAACCAACACAGATTATGATTTTTAAACATTTAATGGTTCGCTATATCAGCTGAAGTTATCCTTGTGACTAAGCGCAATGCCATGAGGCAGTGGAAGCATGGACGTACACTCCATGCATTATCAATTATAGAACAATGTGGAGGTCAGCCTCAAAATGTGGTTCCTTACACTGGCAAAGAAAAATCACGTTCTTCATTGTTTCTTTGTAGTCTCAATAGAAGAAATACACAAGTTCTTTATTTCATTAAAACCATTTACTACTTTTCAGGAAAAAAGGTCTTCTTCTTTCAAAAATGGCATTGCAATTCAGAAAAGAAGTTTATTAAACAATTTACTCAAATGGATGAACTTGCCTGTGACTGCCATCTGGTGAGTGGCTCTGGCTTGCTTGTCCTGCAATCTGCACGCAATCCCATGGACTGCGGAGATCTCCACATGTGGATCATCAGAACTGCAACGGCGAATCACAATGAGTACAGATAATTACACTCACATCCTAATGTTCAGTGTACAAAATGTTGGTCACAACAGTGGCCAATGCAGTAGCTGCTTCCTAAATCAGCAACTGATGTAAAAGAGACAGAGAAAATGGGAAATCTGGGTTTATGATATGAGAAAGAAATACATTACGTGCAGATGCCTCCTAGTACTGGCAGGATACTAAACACAAACTAATTGTGATACAGCCTCTAACAGGCTCACTGTACCAGTAAATAATGAGTTCTGGGTGCTAAACAGCCAACAGAGGGCACATGTCAATGTCTGATTTCAAATCAGAATAAAATTTCAAAATTCCTTTGCGTTCGTCGGACTCCGTTAGAGACAATAATAACTCTACATGATCGGAAAAATCAACTACCTTTGCACGTTGCACCAAGTACTGCACCATACGCCATTCAAAGTAAGCTAATGAACGATACCGCAACACACGCACAAAGAGCCCTTCGCTTCGAGTCCCCTCCAGAACAGGCCGCATCCACTCGTACGTGTCCGATGCACTGGCGTACATGAAACACAAACACAGATTATAAGTCAAACATACCAACCAGCAATCGCCAATGCTCAGAACGTGGATCGATAAAATGGAAAGAAAACAAACCTTTTAACAGTATCGGCCTTTCTGAAGTTAAAAGGGGGAGGTTCTTGGTGTCATTACATCCACCGGCAATCCCATTTTATGTAAACTGGATGTAAATGATAAGGAGATATAAATACAATATCAATTTCAAAAGAATCAAACATGAGCAAACATTTACAAAGTTCAAAACCACGACAACGAAGAATCAAGCGATATCTCAACCTCTCACAAGAAATAAATAAAACACACTCTCAAAAATAGAAACTCGGCCTCAGTCTCTCACCGAGAGATAGGGCAGGTACCTTACCTATCCTAGAAAGCCTCTTTCTTGGCCAAATTAAAATACCAATGCCAAACACATAAAATGAAGGCAGAGCTTCCCAACGGAAAACGCGGCAGTATAGTAACATCACATAACTTGCCCCACTAGCATCCAAAGAGAGAGTAAATCGTCGGCTATACCCATCCAACCAACCGAATACGTCATAGCAGAGTCCTGCGCATGCGCGAGACATCATCCCTTCCTACGCAGTCAACGACCCTAGAACACGCTCAAGCGCAGCAAAACAACAAATGTGGCTTCGCCTCACTAACTTCCAAGGTCACCTATTAACCTCGTAACGCACAACGGCCGATCGTAGAGCACAGTCCCTTGTACGTGACACTGGGATTTACTGGATATGCACACACTTTCAAATTCTCACCACTTAATTACCTACATCTTCACACACACTCTCGCTCACGAGATTTTATCACAGTTTCCAAATCGCAGGATGTGGAAAAACAAACACTTGTGCCAAAAAAGTTACATCTACGATCTTCACTTTCATTACTTAAGACGCAATATTCATCACGTCAAACATGGCTGTCTTCTGCGTTGTTGCAGCATGTAGTCAGGTACAAGTTTACGGCAGAAGAATGGACATCTGAAACGTCCGTAAATTTCTACCAGACTACAAAGTACATCCACCCAGAAGAGTCATCTTTAAACTCACCACCATGTGAACCTCAAATCCCAGATTGGTCATGAACATTACACAAACCATGAAGCGCGGTTGGTCCTCTACCTACCCTCTTTCCCATCAATAATCTACAAGAAATTCATTTTCAGTCTAAGTAAGTCTACTATCCTCACTCTTGATACTAATATCACTGGTTGCCATCATGACACCAACCAATTACAGAGCTGTTCAATCTTGCAAACGGCACTGTAATGATAAACAATGACACATATTCTTGGACAGACTTAACTCTATCACATGACAAGCACATCTAATACATCATATTGCTCATGTACTTACAATGCACGTGAAGTTGAGACAGATAAATCTGTAGCAGACAGGAGTGACCTTCGTGATCACAGCCAAATTCCTGTTGCGATAAGAAGTGAGCCTGCCAAGTGTACTGAACATACTCCACTGATTTCCTGGCAAGCAGTAGGCTGGTCAGGTGACAGACAGCTTTTCCCCGAGTAAAATCCCAAGGATCAATTAAGCTTCTTCTCTCAGCTATTCCCAGAAAGACAAAATGCATTCACTTTTAACTAACACAAATGCAAAAATAAACAGCATTCTGATGACGCAGTTGATTGAACATGTACTTTTGTTCTTGGGGAGGGGGGCACACCACACACACTTCTGAGTATATAAATGTCACTTATCAATGCCGTAAACGCCTCATGGCGTTTATTTATTTGATTCCTCGGGAATCATCGACACATAACCTCAACCGTTAAACGAGAACAGCCCACCTAGATCGCTGTTCGCACACATAAACTTACAGCACCTCCAAGACTCCGAAGACTAGATTCACGCTTACCAACACTCTCTCTCTCTCTCTCTCTCTCTCTCTCTCTCTCTCTCTCTCTCTCTCACACTCTCTCTCTCACTCTCTCACTCTCTCTCACTCTCTCACTCTCTCTCTCACTCACACACTCTCTCTCTCCCACTCACTCTCTCTCTCTGCGCGAACTTGACAACAGCGAATTCTAGTAGCGAACCCAGTAAACTAAGTAAACTACGTATTGAGCGGAAAAGAGAGGGGCAGCCGAATGGCTAGAGTGCGGAAGACGACATCGGCAGTTCGAGACCCAGCGGATTCTTACAGTAGTATTAAGTGTAGTATTAAGTTCTAAATATAAAACGAGGGCAGGACTGAACCGATTGCTGCCCTCTAAAAAAATAATTGAGGGTTAACGGGTGGGTGGGGAGCCGAAGATGAGAGAATGAGGGGGTTATGCAAAAATATATTTATGAGGGAGCAGCCAAAGGTGGTCCAAACAGACATCATATCAATCAACAATCTACAACCAAAATATGTTCAAAGCACTTGAGTCGAAAGAAAAAATCCAGCCAAATAAATCAACAAATCTGTCATCTACTGCGCATGAGATTTTTGCAAGCAAATCCAAATTCATAACAAACACCACACGCCAAACTTACAAGTTTTAAAACCTTTATCCTTGCTTAACACAGCAGACTCAAAATTAACCACAAGCACAGAAAATACCCCTGCAGCTCTGGTCACAGCACTACATAACAAAAACCAAAATCACTTCACAAATAGTCTCCACCCACGCCTACAAACGATACCTATACCAACTGGAAACAGCAATAATGTCAATCCCAAACTGCATTTACTTCTGTCAACATATCATCTCACACTTACAATCACAACATTTAAAGTACATCCTATAGGTCAGGTAATTACACACTTCATTCATTGTCCCATCAGGTTTCCTGTTCAGATATCAAGTCATTCAGCTTTGATGTCTGTATGTTGTTGGTATACCCCCAACTGAGCCCCCTTTTATATATTTGTGCATAACCCCCCTCATTCTATCATATTAGGCGCCCCACCCTCCCGTTAACCCACAATTATTTTTTAGAGGGCAGAAATCAGAAATCAGAAATCGTTTTGAGTCCTGAGTCCTGCCCTCGTTTTATATTTAGAACTTAATACTTAAGTAAGAATTAATACTACTGTAAGAATCCGCTGGGTCTCGAACCGCCGATGTCGTCCTCCGCACGCCAGCACGCTATCCATTCGGCTACCAGGCTCCTACAAGATTACGATTCTGGATCTTCCTGATATATCGATGCCCTGCTGTTTCCCGCTCAATACGTAGTTTACTGGGTTCGCTACTAGAATTCGCTGTGGTCAAGTTCGCGCAGAGATAGATAGAGAGAGAGTTGGTAAAATTTGTTGCGTGAATCTAGTCTTCGGAGTCTTGGAGGTGCTGTAAGTTTATGTGTGCGAACAGCGATCTAGGTGGGCTGTCATCAGGTTACGGAATGATAGGGTGTTCTCGTTTAACGGTTGAGGTTGTGTGTCGATGATTCCCGAGGAATCAAATAAATAAACGCCATGAGGCGTTTACGGCATTGATAAGTGACATTTATATACTCAGAAGTGTGTGTGGTGTGCCCCCCTCCCCAAGAACAAAAGTACATGTTCAATCAACTGCGTCATCAGAATGCTGTTTATTTTTGCATTTGTGTTAGTTAAAAGTGAATGCATTTTGTCTTTCTGGGAATAGCTGAGAGAAGAAGCTTAATTGATCCTTGGGATTTTACTCGGGGAAAAGCTGTCTGTCACCTGACCAGCCTACTGCTTGCCAGGAAATCAGTGGAGTATGTTCAGTACACTTGGCAGGCTCACTTCATATCGCAACAGAAACCTGACCTGCCTACTGCTTGCTCAATTTATTTTTGTTTTGCCATATCACAATGTTGTTGCACATTAAATCCCTTACCAGCTGTAACATTAACTTCACAAAGTTTACAGAACAGAATTGTTCCATCAGAACTAAAATATTCCTCACCGAAATCTGTAATGAAAGCTCTTAACTTTGCACTTTCAGAACACCACTTTTGGCATCTGAACTAAATGAAGGATTCACTGTAAATGCCCGAGAAATGTAGTTTCAAGTAAGAATTTCATACCCAAAATATGAATTTTATCCTCAAAATATAACCAAAATGATCCTAACCATGAATCACCAGTATTGTTCCCAACAAACTGTGGTCAACCAGTGTCCTTGAAGATCTAAACATGATTTTGTGATTGTAAATAAAATTTTCATGAAGCAGAGTCCTTGAGAAGCTAATAGTAGATCATACAGTAAAGACTGCACCAAACCCTTAATTTAGTATGACTCCTTCTTGTTCCTGTACGAACAAATATCTTTGAACAGAATGAGCAGTTGATTGATCCACTGGTTGCTTAGCCGCCTGACTGTGATTAAGAGATCAAGTGGCTAAAAGGGTGAATGAACTGACTAATTGATTCGTAGGCTATTTAATAATTATATTTCAACCGTACAAATTACTTAATACTAAATGGGATTAGGATTATTGTGAATGGAGGATCCAAGACATGAAATTGTAATCTGAACAAAATTAAACAAACAGCGATGCAAATACATAGTAATTAAATGGCTAATTTGAAGGGGAAAAAACATGCACAAACAATATTGATTATATAACTATCCACTGCTAATACTGAAGTGCCACTACATTCCTTGGGCAACACCAACCACCCACTGGTTTCTTGATTTGAACACTTTCCCAAAAAAACAGCACAATTCATGAAGCTCCTCATTATGTAATTTTCTCTCGCTGCCTGTATGTTTCTCTTAGTTACATGTATTCTGCTCATCACAGACATCAGTGCAAGACACCAAGTTTAACACCCACACAAAACAGCAGGTGAAATAAGTAGCCATTATTATCTGTAATTAAGAACTTTTCCAAAAGCAGGAACTTTGAACAATGAAGCATGAACTGGCCTTCAACCTAATAGAGGAAATAAATGTCTTAAATATACTGTCTCTTAGTATAACGATATTGCACAGTTCAGTATCACCTCACAATTGAATAAATATAGTCATTTCTTTCACTCTGATGTTGGAAACATACATGGCACCTATCACACCGTGCAAAGACGTCCATTCGACACAGCCCACACTGACAGGTTAATATTTCCCACTTATAGGACCACAGTTCCCTTGTTCTGTAGTGTCCTCTGTATCAATGAAACATTATGTCCATGTGACCATGCACTCTTTCTCCTACACAGTAACAATTCTAAGGCCATGTGATATCCCCAATTTCATCATGATCATGTAGTGACTGCTTACCATAATATACTACCAACATAATAAACAGCAGGAAGCAGCAATTACCTGGCATCTCACAGAATTAGTGGGGGAGCCTACACAGACAAGACATGCAACATAAATCACATGCGTTGCGCATATGCGCATGCCAATCCAAATGTTCTTGGATCAGCACACAAGAACAAAACACAATTCTAACACACATGAAGAATCACAGCAAGGTGAAAAATCACTAACACACTGTCTGACCGGTATTCTACACTACTGTGAATGAAACAGTGATCCACAGAGCAATAAAATTAATTTAGTGTCCTACAAAACAACTCATTACAAAGATGGTTGCCTGCGACGTTGCACACACTGATTTTTACATTAAATGGTGCAACAACCTGCAAGACAGCCACCTCCATATTCACTATCATAAGAACCTCAAAACTCAATTCAGTAATGGCAGATGACAAAGTTAAAATGAACAGAAGATCAAGAGAACTGAAATGGTAGATATTCACACCAAATTTCACAAAAACCAGTCAACTGCTGTGTAACTGAATCAGGCTAGATGGACATACACATGCAGCGTACTTAATTAATAAGACTGCTTTATAAGTCATTCAAAAACCACTGGATCAACTGGCATATTCTGATACACTATGATCAGATTCAACTGGAAGATCTGAGGAAACTGACAAAAAAAAACCTCTTCAGTCAGGACAGCAAATCCCCTGCTGAGACTTGTGCATAGGACGTAATTCATTTGAGAAACAGGAGTGCTAACACCACACTGCTATAATTTACTGGTAGAATCACTCCTTCCCAAACGAGGATTTGCACAGAATAGTTTTGTCCATGTACTACACAACAATTCAGATCATTTCTTCCTTACGCATAGGATATATTTATTTATGGGGGATTTACACTAGTGACAGACTTCCTTCCTGTTGCTATAAAACAAGTTTGTGTCCCAAATTCCCCAAACCCTATTTCCTTCATGTATTCTAAAACACAGGTAACCCACAAATTTAGCATTCTGTACTTGCTATAGTACATTCTTTTCCAACTGAAACACATTTGCTCATCTTACATTCAGTTCACATATGAATAAAATGGGAAGAACCCTGAGAGAAGGCACAGACAGACCACAGAAATCACGTCCACAACATTCACAATAACACTCACCTGCGAGCTTCTTCGTACTTAATCTGCTGTCGCAAGAACACCGCATTCTTCAGCAGTTCCCGTATGTTACCAAGGTTATCCTCTGCCCCCTCCATAGACTTCACTGCCCTGGAGAACAATACAACTGCTGAAAAAACTACACAAAGTTCTGGGAAGGTCTTGTGATTCTCACTTTTCTTCCAAATCATATATATATAGATAGATAGACACACGCACACACACCATATTTGGCGACTTTGTGTCAGGACTCAGGATCTTATTCCTTTGCCAGGCAGAAATGTCAAATGAATGAAGGTCTAAAATCACTAAGTTAATTGATTAAATAATAAGCTTTCCTTGTAACATAAAGAAATTACACTTCACATAATTCAAAATGTCAACTAGAAATGAGCAAGATGCTGCTACAAGCCTGTGGAAAAGTATTCACTTGGGAACAAGGTTCCTCTTGAATACTAGTGAACTAACAGAATTTCCTTTAAACCTTACCCAACGGCATACTCCACATCGTAGCAACGTCCCTGCAACTCATGATGCAGTCTGGTAACTTCTACCCTCTTCTCCACCATCAGGGGGCAGTGCTTTGCAATGTTATGTATATAAGTTCAACATAAACAACTCAATCCATGTTTGACACGTTTTCAAACCTTTTTTAACTTTCATTTCCAATTCCGGGTCTGATGACAGAGACATCGACACGATTCTCAACACAGTTACGTTATATTACCGATAACAAAGCACATCCATATGTGCCTAATAATTATTCCAAATAATCGCATACGAAGTACAGCCGATTAACAAACTACAGTTCTGAGTTACAAAGCATGTTACAAACTATGGAACTTCTAAACTTCCGTGTTTAACAGTGAAGCCAAAACAGTTTCATTTTAACATTGGCAACGGCTGGAACGGTATATTTTATCGTCATTAACTTTTAAATTGGTGACAATGAAGGGAACCGGAACTAATTTTTAAGTGCGGTCATTGCCAGTAGGAGTCGAATTACATGCTTTGTTGCTTGTGAGTTGGCAACGAGTTGGAAGTTTTGATAAAGAAGTGCCATTCCGTTGGGAAAGATTCGAAGTACTCGTGCGTACAACACGTTGGGGAGTGTATAAATTAATATTTCGTTAAAAGTCTTGAAAGAATGAAATTTCTAAGTATTTTTGTTCTCACAGCCCTAGCTGCTTATGTAGATGGTAATGAGGAAGAAGAAACGGGTGCCAGATTGCTAATTTCGAAACAGATACTGAATAGATATCTGGTTGAAGACATGGACATAGTAGCTGGGATATTTAGATGTCATATTGTTTCAGAAAAATTATCGTCCGGTTGTTTTTGCAGAATAGAAATTTTTACATATCATAGGCCGTTTATGTTACAAGCCAAAGAATATGGAGCATCTCATGATAATATTGTATTTAGTACCCATATAATACCAACATACCTCATAAACTTGTTTGATTATAACACACAACATTCTTTGCAGTACACACTATATAATGTTGGCACAAGTACTGCTCTTGGTGTTAAGCTGAGTGACAGTAGCTTTCACAAAGAGGCCTTCACTTTGGTGGGTGGTCAGCTCAACATCAAGATTGACAGGATCCCTGCAGGGACAAATGTATCTCATGTAGTAGTTGTCAGACCAAGGAAATATGGATACTTCAACTTCACAGCTGCAGAAGTCAACCACAGACCAACAGAGGATGCCTCTGAAGTGAGTTATCACTTGCATGGACCGTGGTCAAAATTTATAGAAATGTTTGTAATTTCCATTGTGCTGGTCCTAAATTATATATTTAGAATGTACAGGAAGCCATTGTAAAATAATGAGCATAAAACACAAATTCTTCAGATTGATAAAATGATTTTCATTTTGAAA
Organism: Zootermopsis nevadensis; assembly: GCF_977971745.1. Classification (NCBI taxonomy): domain Eukaryota; kingdom Metazoa; phylum Arthropoda; class Insecta; order Blattodea; family Termopsidae; genus Zootermopsis; species Zootermopsis nevadensis. The sequence continues at coordinate 7,910,741 of NW_028259159.1, read as the reverse complement.
CATTTAAATATTACTTGGAAAATCCATCTATGGACACCATACTTGTTTCTGTCTGCTTCTCTGATATTCAAAGCTCATAATTAAAATGAACTGAGGACTGAATATAGCTAACATCAAAGCTAAAATTGAATATTAATCTCCAAACTTCTTACAAGTCTTCCAAGTGGTGTTCCTCAGGTTTCACCATCAAATTTCTGCATACATTTCATTTTTCCAGAACTTCTTGACAAATACATATGCCACAAAGCCTGTAATCATGTAAAATTCCTAAGTTTATCTCTTGTTTTGTTTTTTGGGTTTCTGTTAACATCGTCACACACTGCTCCTGTAGGACGCAACAGAAATGCATAACAAGTCTTTCCGTTTCAGCTGCAAGTGGCCGTGACAAGCGAACCCGGCGAGGGTCTCATCATTGCCTTCCGTGACTATGATAAGAAAACCCTGTCTCTCAAATGAGATACAAACCCAAGATCTGCCAGATATGAAGTAGGAGAGTTAACCGCACAGACAAAACATTTAACAGATGAAAGTTTTAAGTTAGTCTGTATAAAATTTACTCTCTAACAGTGCTGTAAATCCATGACAACTGTGTGATACATACTCCAGGTGGCAACAGTATTGCCATCTTTGGTGATGTTGTACTGGAACACACCACCGATCTTCTTGGCACGCTCTGGGTTTGCCGCAACCCGCTTTTTCAGCAAGTCAAACACACCATCCGAATCCAGCGCTGATGTGGATGCCTGCACCAACAATGCAACCTCACATTACAGTTTACAAAGCCACCAACATCATACACCATTTCTGCATGTCTCTAGGAACCTGTTAACTCTCTGGTGATAGAAAACGAAGGTCGAACATTGCCAATACCAAACAGTATCACTAGCTGCAGGACCAAGCCACTTTGGCACAGTTCAAACACATCTGTATTTGTCTAAGATCCAGCTTAATATTTACCTCCCCTTAAATTCTCAGTCTTACTTATGTCCAATTTTTTTAACAGGATTCCCACCAAACTATGCATAATCTTATTTTCATCTTATGAAGAACACATTTAGTCCTTTAGTTCACTATCCTAAGAATCCACTTATTTGATCCTTCAAGATCCCAAATAATATTTGGTTGTTTTCAAACACAATTTAGGTTCTTCACACAAAGAAAGAAACCATATTTTACAACCATACAAAAGTGGAAAAATATGGATATGATGTAACTTGATCTTTAGCATTACTGAGAGTAGTTTCGATGGTTACACACTCTGTAATCAATAATGAGTACTTCCTGAACGTGTTAAATATTTATGAATACTATATTTTTAGCTTAAAAACAAATGCAAAACCATGTTCATATTTTCATTCTATGTTAGGACATGAGATATGCCTCTGAACTACAAATTCCAGTTTTCACTTCCCTCACCTTGGTGGACCTCATCACAGCAGGCATAGTGACTGACTGATGCAACCAGCATACATCAGAGCTACTCACTTGTGTTTCTTCCATGACCTTGAACACAGCTACTGTACTGTACTGTACTGTACATGTTATCAAGACAACCTTACATGTAGGCTAAAGTGCAAAGTCTTTCCTGCCTCCTTGACAGTGACTCAGCTAGTCAAAAAACTTACTGCTTTTACAAAACAAAGGTTCATTATTCTGTTAGACAAAACACACACAAATGGCCATATCATGACTCGGCTCCACCCCCAGCTTCATGCCAAAATTTTTTTCCAAGTCTAAGCCAATTTCTGACCTAATGACATTTTACATAAACAAGTGTAGTGAAACAATGTATTCATGTGACAACTTCTCTTTGTCTCCCACAGTTCACTATTCACAAAGCACTAAGTGAACTGTACAAATCGTGAAGTTTCTTCCTCACTTTGCCCACTGAAGATGCAAATATCCTGAGAAATTGATTTGCAGATATTTACCATAAGCTGGAAATGTAACTAGGAAAGAGAAAACAAAGAAATTCCATAGAGCTTTTGAGTAACCTCTGAAGACCAACTAGGAAATTAAAGAAAATAATTAACCCCTTCAGCCACAGTGAAGGTGCATAATATTCTATCAATCCATTGTTACCTCAAAGAAAACACAACACGTCTCCACGACAACACTAAACTAGTTAATGCTGCTTAGAGAAATAAATTACTGTTTATTCTGAGATCAATATAAAACCCACATTATATATTCTGTGGGCAAAATGCAGAGATAATGACTGTTACAGCAGGTGGTACATACAGTTACAACTCAGCTTTAAAGGGTTAAAATGGATCTTACTGAAGATGTGATACTAGCAATGCTGTAATGTTTGGGATCTTAACAAAAAGGTAACATAACCTTGTCACTGAGAGTAAGAAATTGCTAGGCTGAACAATGCAGGTTATCACAAGATAACAGAATATCAGTTACACTTTATATCGATTATAAACACAACTTGCAATCTGTAGGAACAAACACCACACAGCTCAGGCCTGCCTCATGGACTTATCTTGAACCACTTGAACACAATCCACAACCTAACACCCAGTATTTTAAAGATCCATTTTAATATTACACTCCCATCTATGAGTTGGTCTCTGAAGCCATCTCTTCCCTCAGGTTTTCCACACAAAATTCTGTACTCATTTCATGTCTTGCTCATGCATGCTGTATGCCCTGCCCATCAGAGCTTTCCTATCATTTTACTAAAAATCCAGAATTAAATCTTATATTTGGCTCATTAAACCCACACTAAATTAAACATTCTCCAAAACACAATTACAGAATTTACATCAAAATGTACATTTATATTAAGTAAGCTTTACATGCAAACAACACAGCTCAAATGCTTCGTCTTGTTTAGTAGCAGTGTACTGCATAATCAAATTGCATTTTTCTGTGAGGAACCTGCAATATGTGTGACTTTTTATTTCCACTGCGTAGACATGAAATTTAACACAAAAATTTCATTGGAAAAGCTGAAAGGAAAACAGTACTTCGGAGATCTACACACACACAGACATTACTAAAATGCACCTTAGAGAAATATGATGTGAAGAGATAGATAGGACTCAACCAGCTCATGACAGAGCATAAGGGCAGAATTATGTGAACGTGGTGAAAGGCCAGCAGCAACGAAATTTCTCACCAGCAGAACAACCATCATCAAAGATGATCTTGGCCCATCAGTCAGCCACAAAAACGTACCTTGTGCTGCGGGACGGATGCCTCGGTGAGATCGACATATGCGCCAGATATCACCACGCTCCCCTTCTCTTTCACCTTGGTCTGAAAGTGGATACGGTTCCCCTGTTGCCACATGTCAGTCTGTAGTGTCTGCCCAGGGATAACCGGCTTGCTGAACCGAGCCTGTAAACCAGTGACAGTCATCATTTTCTTCATACCCTCCCACTCTGATGGCCTGTGTAGTGCAACGATCTAAACCATATTAATGGGGATATCAGGTTGCATCTCAGTCCAGTTTCTGACTATCCTTCTCAGGCTAATCAGAGTTCTCCTCAGTCCCTCCAAAGAACTTCCAGCATAGTAACATGAAAATTAATATTACTGCCCCTTTCCAAATTCATACCCATTCATTATCCTCTCATTCTATCTGATGCTATATAACCTCTGAAAATGAAACACATTCATGAAATAACATCATATTTAACAATCTCTCTGATGGAAAAAAAGTACAAAGAACTTACAAAGCAACAAGATGATAAAATTAAAAAAAAGAGACTGAAATGGTAAAATGTTATGAACAGTCCTCCGGAATTACAACTTAGAAATCTACTATCAAGCCACACCATTGCACCATGCTTCACATGAATATTTTTTTACTTACCATAGGCCTCCCTTAACGTATCCACTGTGAATGGGAGTCACGGTTATGAAGTATTCCAACAGGGATGCGAGAAAATAGGAAAGCATGTGGAAAGAATAAGAAAGTACAATGACTGACATCAACTGAACTGTACATCAGACACGGAAGAGGCAAGTGAAAAATGCTGTGAACACAAACAATCCATAGAACAACAGAAAGAGGGTGCTGGAATGTTATCATGAGAATGTGAAAATAGGAAAGCCCCAAAAAGAGATGTTTCTATTACACACCTTTATGGCTTTGAATTTGGTTGGATCATTATCCGCATACTGCTGTAGGACATGGCGGGCTGAGAAGCCCAGCGAACACTGACCGTGCAGGATGGGCCGATCAAATCCACCAAATGCAGCCACATTCGGGTCAATGTGAAGTGGGTTGCGGTCTCCAGACAGTCGGTAGAGTGCAGCCTGCAGGAAATAATGTTGAAGTGAAGAAACATTGACAATTAATTTGTAGGTGTGTTTATGATCTCTCTCCATACTAAATTCTACAGACTTAGCTGCAGTGTTTCATTAGTCATAATTTTCACACACAGCAATAAGTGCAGATTCAAAGCAGTCAGCATTTTCAGTCTACATCAAATAATCTTAAGGATGCACATTTTACAAAGCTCTATCACCACAAATATGTCAAGATCTTAATTAGATTGTGCTTCTTCTCCATATTTCACACGTTAGTACTACTGACAGAAGAAACTAAAAATACATACACAGAATAAGAAAAGTTACATTCACCCACCCCCACCCCCTCAAACAAAAATAACCAAAGAGCCTCACACGTAACACATGCTTCCCTCTATTCTGACCTGATCAAGAGACGTGTGTTGCTCAACAGACAAATCAGGAATCCGCTTTGGTGGTTCTGCTGTTGGCACATCATAGGGTGAAGTACGCTTGTCTGTAACACCCTTCATTCCAACAGCAAATGTTGTCAGCAGGGACTGTGCCACCTTCTCACCACTTTCATCAAATGTCTCCACTGCAATAATGACAACAGACAGCAACTGAATTTGTATCACCTTGAAGACTAGACTTTTAAACCACTTATATTCCCCCTAGCCTAGACAGATCAAAGAAAAAGAGACACGTTACAACTGCACGAACCAAGTTGACAGAAGTTACAAATGGAATGATCATACTGCACAATTTTATCTCACCTTCCACCAGCACAACAGTCCCAGATCCCTTGTCCAAGATATCCACCACCTTGCAGTGCACCTCAAGAGTCCCTTCACTGTTGATGGGACGCAGAACCTCCAAGTACTGCTCACCATGCAACATCTGGCAACATAGCAGCAACACGATCCTCCTCAGTCAACTCCAATTATGTACTCAATCGTTTCTCATTCCTTTGTGCCTCATCAGCAACCCTAAGGTTCATAATCCAATCAGTCTCTACGTCGAAACCACTGAACTATCTTTAAGTTAGCAGAACTTCTCGAATCCATTTAGTGGAAAGAAAGAAAGAAATACTTTATGATATATCTGCAAAAAGAACTGAATACTGTCATTTGTTTACATGACCGAGTGGCATGCCAGTGGGAAGCATCTACACTCTGTGCAGCTCACTGAATCAGTGTGAATTCTATCCTCACTCTCTCTATGGTGCAGGATATTCTTTGAAAAACTGACTGTATACTTGGCTTCTCAAAAAATAGAACACTTTCTTTATAGAAGCCAAAGGTTCATCACTGAGTTCACAAAAGCCTGCCATAAGACTAACCTGAGCCAGCTGCATCCAGTTTGCTCCATAGATTCCTATCTCCCAAAGGTCCATCTTAACGCCATCCCACCTACGCCAATGTCTCACCCACAATCTCCTCCCTTCAGGCCTTCTAACCAATATCTTGTAAACACCCCACCCCTCCACAATGCGTTCCGCATGTCCCGCCCGTCTTATCCTCCTCGATTTAATCGCCCTAACGGTATCAAGTGAGGGGTACAGTCCGTGAAGCTCATAATGCAATTTTCTTCCTGCCTCTTAGGTCGAAATATCCTAAACACTCTGTTCTCAAAGACCCTCAATCTATGTTCCTCCCTCAAAGTGGGAGACCAAGTTTAACACCCATACAGCACAACTTTTGTATCTTTAGTTTTCTTGATGTGAGATGAGAGGACAAAACATTTTGGACTGAATGATAGCAAGCATTCCCCGAGTCCACACCACACTGCTCAATTACAACTTCACTAGCATAGAATACGACCTGAATGATCCTCCGTTGCACTGAACAGAAAAACAACTCACTGCAGTATTATTTTTGCAGAAGCTGGATCTGCTTTCATTCCATGAGGACCAGCAGACTTTTAATTTCTTCCTCACTGCATGTACAGTGAACTAAACAAGTCAAGTGCGATGGAGACTGGCTATTATATTCGTAATAGACAAAGCACAGGCAGTAAAATGTGCCTTGCGTTAAGATATATGGACATGTTCAGCTGCGAAGGCAAGAAATGCACATACAGAGATGAAAACACAGCAAGAAGATTGTGAGGTGGCTCAGGGTTACATCCGAAGGCAGGCTTCGAAATGACCGATGCTGAACCTTGCGGTTATCCTCAAAAGAGTCTGCTTATCAAGACATAACCTCACTTACCCTGGCAGGATTGAAATCCCTGCCACTGAACACCTCAGCAGTAACACTAGACTCCATCACGGCAGACACGCCTTGCAACACGAGGAACGTCGGCAACGCAGAGAAGTCTGCGTGGCCTTCATACAGGAATCTCAGGTCACTTGGGTTGGTCACAGTGCTACCAACTGCAATAAAACAAACACATTACTTGTCTGTCACACTGTCACAAACACACGCACATAAGGGCACATTACTCACCTCCCAGTGCATACAGGATCAGGTCACGAGGAGTGTATTGGAACTTTGTCACAACACTCTTCTGGAAAGGAAATCAGGACCTTAAACCATGTTCACAGAATAAGTGTCATCAAAAAGACAAAATAAGTTCAAGTCTGCACAAACATTAGCCACCATCAATACTTGGATGGCAGCACCAGCCATTGCCAAAACTAATGTACACCTCATTTAACAAAATAATGGACCTCCAGTGGCGTAAGCCACAATGAAGCAGTCAGCTTCTTCCAACACCATACGCAAGAAACACACAACTGAAGTAACGTAAACCACGTACTACAATTATGGCGACGGGCTAAAATCCTGTACACAATAAACAAAATTAATTCTGCTCATTCATACGTCTTATACTACACTCCCTCTATACACCTCCACTGGATGGTGCTTAGACACAGGGGTAACTTGAATAATTACTATCTGAAAGCATATGTAAAAAACTACATCGAGTCATAACTCACGCCATCAGAAGAAAGCCCAGAGTTCGACTTCATCTGCTCCAGAACGGTCATCAGGGTACCAGATGCCTCCTGGATGGACTCCAATTTAACGGCAGCAGACATATCTTTCACCTTGCCCCAGTTCTCACGAACAGCCTCTGGTGTCACCAGCTCATTCATCTGTGCACGCAGCAGGCCGCCCGGTGAACGCACCAGATAACCTGAAGGTTGTCAGACAAGAACGCATCCTGATGGAAAGTTCTGCCGACACTCAGCACGGGAGGTAAACGGTTCTCTGCTTGTCTATCATTACTGCGTTTCATGGCTATTCCAAGCTGTCTCACTGAAATCAGGACCCTTGAAACATGAATCCGGTCATTCTACCGCTGTTGACACATCTACGGAAGTCCACATGCAGATTCTGCGACTTATCTACGATTGTGATTTGCAGTGAAAAAATCATTTCTGCATTTCACTGAAAGAGCAACAACAGACCCAACCTTCATGACCCTAATGAAATGCAGTCCTGTTTTGGACGGCATCACATCACTCAGAACCAGTGGTGTCGTTACAGGCATCGAGCATATTCCGAACAGGGGTGCCACTGACACTTACATTTTCCTGCCCAGCCAGCAGCAGACTCGATGATGGAGCCAGTCTCCTCACAGGATTCGTGACACAGCCACGTGACGACTGGCGCAATCAGCTCTGGGCGCAGCTGCGCAAAGAAATCTGTGCAACAAACAAGTGACTTATCAGTATCACATTAGTGTTTATAATCATGAGACAATATTAAAAACTGCTGATAACAGATCTCCAAAACATGAACTATTTATTACAACTGATAATATGACAAAAGGGTGAATATACTTCCAAAATGCACTGTTTGCATCACTTTGATGTTCATTTATTGTAAACAGAAGTGACACACTGTCAGGCTTTAGTATCAGCAGCACCCACCAGGTGGCAGGATGTCTTCAGTAAGCCGGGATGCCGCAGTTGGCACAATCACATTGCAGTGGATGTTGTCCTTCCTGCCCTCTATCGCTAACGTATTGTTCAGACCGACCAGCCCCATCTTGGCAGCACTGCAACCATAAAAAAAACATACATGGACTCTTCCCAAGAAATGCATAAAGCGGCCATCGCTCACACCAACTTTCTTATTTGAGAACAACTTTTCAGCCGCACGAATTACACAGTCCTGAAAGGAAGAGCGATGGTGAATGACGAACTGGAGAGGATGTAGAAGTGACCCTCGGTTATATAACACACTATCCCAGCATCTGTCTTGAGGAACTGTGGGGGAAAACAGTTTCTACCATTTCTGGCAACCAAAGACAAACTTTTATTTTTATAAATAACCAGAATGTTAAATCAATATTTCATAGGCGGGGGGAGGGGTGTATTGTAATTAATACTTTTAAATCCCAAAGATATTCAAAGCAGAACAGATTAATGTCCAAGATATCACGCACACATTATACAAATGATCAATCCTATGAAAGATAAATATACTGAAGTGTCACTAACACCGACCTGTAGTTTGCCTGCCCAAAGTTCCCATATAGACCAGAATTGGAGGATGTCACAATGACACGTCCATACTTTTGTTTACGGAAGTGAGGCCACGCGGCTCGAGTTGCCTTGAAAGCACCTGTTAGGTGTACGTCCTGAATTAAGCCTGCAACAGTAACAAATGATCATTAAACCTCAACAGCACTAGTAACTAGACAAAAAAGCATGCAAAACCATCCCTGAACTCAAGAAATCTACCATAGTCCCTTTTCTTTTGGCCTCCTATACAATATCAATAACAGTCAAAACAGCTCAGCATAGCAGACAGTATTTGTCAAGGTTTTCCTCAGCCTCTCTAGGCAAATGCCATGGACAGTCTCTTGAAACTGGTCAGAACCACAATGAGAATAGACGCTTGTGAATTTTAACTCTTTCAGAATTAGTCTCTGCAGAAAAATGATATTCCAATTTCACTGAACTATCAGACTTTAAGGTAAAATGGCCCCTGGGACAGCTACATAATATCCAGTCACTGGCGCTCTTAGTTTTCTGCCTGACTGACTGTAGCAGTCCAAATACACTGAAAGTACCCCACAATCTGATATTATGGCCAAGAATAAGATTTAATCTCAAACATACTCCAGTCTGCGTCACTAATCCTGGAGAATGACTTGTCCAGGATGCCAGCATTGTTCACTACCACATCTACTCGTCCAAACTCTTCCAGAGCCGTCTATATAATCTTCTCTCCATTCACCACAGAATCATAGTTGGCTACAGCCTTGCCACCTACCAGAAACAAAACAATCTACGATACAGATGCAATCCCGCGGTGCTGCGACTTCACCGTAAAACAGAAGTTGGAAAGGAAAGGGAATCAGACGGAGGTGGTAGAGGGGGACACAAGGAAGCAGTTTGTAAGAAGGAAGGAGAAAGAGAAGAGGTGAGAGGACAAACAAGAAACTTACATGCAAATGCAGTAGCAGCCAACAAGCATCATAATGCACTAAACCCACCTTTGTGCCGGATCTCTTCTACAACACTGTCTGCTGCACTGCTACTCTTCCCATCGCCATGGCGACCACCACCAAGGTCATTCACCACAACTGATGCTCCACGCTCCGCAAACAGCAGGGCATATGCTTTACCCAGGCCTGAAACATAAAAGTCATGGCTGGTCAGAATTATGAGGAACTGGCACACAAGAAATGATAAGTGGGTGAAACGACACACAGAACTGTTCATTACAAGAAGTTGTAAGCAAATGCCATGATTAATACGATTATGAGACAATGGAAACAGACAAATGATAAAAGAGAAGGGTATTAACTCACCTCTGCAGTGCACACATCACATGGCATGTGGAGTCTCATCATACTTTAATATTATCATGACAACTTTTATCCATGGAAATGGACACACACAAACTGGTACAATTAAAACTGGAAACATACTGTTGTAGCAGCCCACACCCTTCAATTTCATATTTTTGTCTTAACAAATGAGGGAAAGAACTATATTTTTTTTGTACAATATAGTCATTAATGAAGCTGAAACCGCGAAGACAAGAACGATAACCTAAAATAATTTCGACAAGAATTAAATATTTCCGAAAGAAAGTCTTGCATACTAGAAAAGCGATCAGGCACAAACATTATTTTCGTGTACGATAATCACCTGCACCAGCTCCTGTAACTACAACCACTCGGCCATCGAATCGCAGATCTGTCATGCTTAATAGGGCCCTACAGAAGTCCGAACCTGAAACAAGACGAAGTTACGTGACCAAACACACGGATAAGGTAGTACAAGTGCAAGATTAACCAGTACTTCGTACCTTGTTTACTTTCGTGTGTATAACTGCGAAGTCATCGTCAAGAAATAATGTAACCGTTAAAATTATAATACAACGCACAAATTGCTAAATCTTACTACGTACGATAAATCCGCCGCTGTCTAGTCGTAGACTCCAAGACACAATCCACTACCACGAGATCATCACAGTTTGTGTGCTTGTTTTTTCAGACCTTCGCATCAGATACGGCCAGTCTGCTGTCTGACATAACTGCAAAACCTCTGTACAAGAAATATGTACTGTACTTCAAAACAGGTTACGAAAGTGATCGACGCAATTTCGCTAGTCATTCTTTCCCATATCGATATATTTAGATTAATGCAGTGCTACCAATAGTATCAGTAGATCTAGCGAAAATGTTCGAAAGCAACAAATGGCATTTTACCTGTCTGAATGTAGAGTTCCCAAATTGAGATATTTCCTTGCCCTACTTTCACATTTTATACATTGTATCATAATATCCCATAGAAACTGTACTTACTGCTTTTATTTTTCTTAACTCATGTCACAGTTTTCCTGCCTATGTTATTAATACAGAAAAGAAACATGACTAACTTAAAAGCATGAAGTAACAAGGGGAATATGCTTACTGCCTTCATCACCAGAGAGATCGCCTAATAATGGTGTCAATTTATATTACACTACACTGCGCAATATCCCACAACGCTGTCATCTTCACACTCTTTTCCCATGAGCATCTGCTCTACACAAGGAAGTTAAATCAGCAACTAGGATGTGTCTTACTGAAGAACATTAGGAAAGAGCATGCAAATTGCAACAATGAAAATTAAATGTGATACTGAAAGCTGAATAAAGCTAAAGCAGTGTTAAATGTATTTTTTATAAATTACTATGATATTTTAATGTCCCCAGTCCAAGACTGTGGGATTTCATGTCAGTGACAACTTCAGATCAATTTATAAGATGTCACTAGTAAGATGGGATGTCTTAAAATTCAAGGTCGTGCAGACACATGTTCATGAATTTCTTATCTCATACCATCACACTGACAGTCCCGAGTTTCAGGCACACAAAGTTACAGCATAACAAAAGCATGCGAGTCACAGTAAGAATTGAGGTTCTCACAGTGGCGAGTACGAATATGACTCGTTTTCTGTGTTGTAATGCTACAACCCAGAAGGCAGCCATCTTCATGTGACTCACAATTTATTTATACTTTATTTAACGATGCTGTCACTAGCTGAGACTTTATAATGTCGAGTGAGAGGATGATAGTAAACAGAGAATTGGAAAACATGTGGACAGAAGTGATCATGGCCTAATTTAAGGAACTATCCAAGCATTTTCTGGAGGGACTGAGGAAAACCACAACAAGCCTTCGTCACGATAGCCAGTCTGCAGGCCAAGATCTGAACCCAGGACCTGCCAAACATGTAGCAGGAGTACTAACCATTCAACTATGATGTTTTGTGTGATTCACAAGATACAAACAATTTTATTACACATAATCAACTGGTTACCGTAGTAAACCGACGTTTCGGGAACAAACTCTGTCCCCATCTTCAGGGTTTGTTCCCGAAACGTCGGTTTTACGTGGGCAAGGAACTGAGACAATTGTCTGTATGTCGGATCTCGCGTGGTGGCAGATTTTGAGCAACTTCAATTCTATCTCCGATAATGACAATGACTTCGTGGATTCAAACTTGTTACCCTAAAATATGAAGCCAGCGAATGTGAACATTTGCCAAGTGAACTCTGAAAACCAGAGATGAGCTAAATGTGGAGCGGAGAATTTCCCGAAGCGATGCCTACCGACGCCAGTTCGCGTTCAGTTTCATCAAAATCCGTTCAGCGCTGTTGAGGGCAGCAACCCGAAAGTTCGCTACGCGGGGCATTCTCCTCCTGAGCCAGCTTTATCCACACAACCTACTTCCCTCGCCGGCCCGCGGTAAATTCGAGTAAAGATTCCTGTTAGTCCCCGGGTCTGGATTAATCGAGCAGGGCGAGTTATTAAGCGAACGACCAACATTCCGTAATTCTTTGGCAGGCCCAGCCCTCGCACAACGCCGAAGGCCAGATCACAAATAGCGGTCAAGGTCAGGGAACCGTCTCCATGGAAACAACCGACAGTCGGAGAGACCCAGAAAAACGACTGGCGGCATTTCTCAGGAGCTACAAGAAAGGAATTAGCACGTCTCTCGAGCAACTGACAGTTGCCTACACTTCCGCGAAGGATCATCACCGCATTCCCCAGAAGCTGAGGTCCGAACTCCATCCGAATTAAATTCAGACACTGTGTAAGTTCCACGTATTGAGATTAAGCAGATGTACGAGGGTCGCTCATTAAGTAATGCCCCACATTTTTTTCCTCAGAACATATTTATTCAAGATGGCTCAAATTTAGTGACAATATAAATCAATGTTTCCTTTACACATACTATTTTTCCACATAGTCCCCATCAACTTGTACGGTTTTACGCCAGCGTGGAACAAGTGCATGCATGCCTTGCCGGTACCAGCTCTTGTCCTGTGCACGTAGCCATGTCCTCACTGCTTGAATCACGCTCTCGTCATCTTCAAATCTTGTTCCGCGGATAGCATCTTTAAGTGGCCCAAAGAGATGGAAGTCGGAGGGTGGATGGGGCAGCACCGTCCAACCCAATTTGGTGATTTCTTCCCGGGTTCTCGGACTTGTGTGAGGGCGTGCATTGTCATGCAGGAGCAAAATTTCTGCTGGATGCTTGTGAGGCCGAACTCGTCGGAAACGCTTCTTGAGGGTTTCCAGGGTCATAATGTACGCGTCTGAATTGATGGTCGCACCTCTTGGCATCACATCCACAAGAATGACCCCATCACTGTCCCAAAAGACAGTCATCATGACTTTTCCGGCGGAGGAAGTTGTCTTGAATTTCTTCTTTCTCGGTGATTGAGGATGATGCCACTCCATTGACTGCCTTTTTGTCTCTGGCTCAAAGTGGTGTATCCAGGTTTCGTCACCTGTAATGATCCGGGACAGAAAGACCTCTCCCTCAGCATCAAAACGCTCCAACAATTCAGAAGAAATCGTTTTCCTTTGAATCCTGTGGTCTGCTGTGAGACTTCGTGGAACCCATCTTGCGCACACCTTCGAATATGCGAGAGCCTGGATAATTGCAATCACACTTCCATTGCTGACTGAAAGCTGTTGGGCCAATTGTCGAGTTGTGATGCGCCGATCCTCACGAATAATGGCATCCGCGCGGTTCAACATGTCTGGAGTGGTGGCTGTGGCAGGACGCCCAGAGCGCGGCAGATCACGGAGCTCGGTTTCTTCACTTCCTGAAGCTTTAACTCTCTTAGCCCAGCGACCAACGGTGCTCCTATCGACTGCACAGCTTCCATACACAGCACACAAACGTTTATGAATGTTCACCACCGTTTCTTTTTCAGCAACAAGGAATTCAATTACAGCTCGTTGCTTGTAACGAGAGTCGTTCACAGACGCCATTTTAACAGTTCACTACAGCTCCGCTATCGGTTGGAATCATTTGAAACTCCGTACACGAACGCGGGAAACATCAAATCTCAAGCATGTAAAAGTACACTTTTCTATCTTCATTATTGGCTGAGAAAAAAAATGTGGGGCATTACTTAATGAGCGACCCTCGTAATATGAGAGCGCCCTCACAGCTCGCAACGCCTCCTGTGATAACAGTTTCCTTATGATGTCATCGCCTGTAACGAGATCACGTGTGAGGTCGCACTCATAAAGAGAATGACATCACGCCACCTTCTTCGATATTATACATAAACTTCATGGTCCCAGGGCGCGTGAACTTGATCTTGTCTTGAGACTGAATAAAACTCTTCATATTATTATCTACAAACTGACAATCTTCAGCTATTTCAATCTGCCCGCCAATCCTACGAAATACTACCAACGTCTGAGGAAGCCGATTACCAACTTTACCTCAGGCACTTCCAAGCGTATTACAACTGCACGACGCACCTTCACATTCTCCCGCCCGCAGTTCACAATCTTCTGTTTCCCGTCTCCTCTCTAACAACGAATGTTTCCTACTGTTTTGTATGGGTGTGAAACCCGGTCTTTCACTTCAAGCGAAAACACAGACTCGGGGTGTCTGAGAAGAGAGCGCTGAGGGTAATATATGGACCCGAGACGGATGAAGTGACAAGAGCGAGGAGGAAACTGCGTTATAAGGAGATAAGAATTTCGTTCAGAATTTGACTAGCCGACCGACCGAGGGCTGAAGATGGACTCTGCTCCATGCAGCTCGTTCTGGTCAGACTTTTACATCGCCAAGGATGCTGCAATCAATAGGCGTTCGGTGTAACCCAGTTATCGGCAACGTAGTCTGAAATCGGTTGTCAGCTTTACTGCTGGGCGTGGTGGCAACTTAACTTTCACAGAATACATTTTTATACGCCAAGGAACGGGGTCCTGCTCGATGCCTGACAGTCACGAAATTTGCAGGACTCATAAGTTCACTGTCGCTTTCATAAATGCCAGACTTAACCCTCTAAATCCCGAAGCTCGCCTAATTAGACAAAAGTGGTTAGTTGTTTGCGTTTTTATAATACAATATAACGTCTTCTAGACTTAAACACGTCATGCAATGAATGGATTATTACCAGGTTTTTGCGATCTACTTCCCTAGAAACTGCACCAGCGTCTGACATGAGATATTTTCTCAACTCTTCTCTTATCTCGCCTCCTGCTCGAGATAAGGAGTGCGTGTTTGGTGGCGTTGTTTCCACGTCATTACTGAAGTGATAGAAAGTTTTTCCAGATTTTTACTAGGAATCCATCGCGTAACAGGCGACTAATATCAAATCATCACATGTCTCCGGCAAAATGTTTATGTGTGTATAAAACACTCAAAATACTTGGCAAATCAACCCAAATGCATTTTCCGATACCCTTCCGGCACGACAAAGGCGATAATTGAATGTCTGTTCAGTTACGTCATTCTTTGCAACTTCATCAGATACGCGTCGAGACCCGATGCTTCGCCTGAAAGTTAGAAATGGTTCCCGGAAGGCACTCAGGACCCGGAAGATTAAAGTTATTTCCAATAATCACCTTCTTTGCCATATGCACCGACGTCGACCGCAATAAACTTGTAATTAGCGTCCACGATGGCTAAAAGAACGATAGAAAAGAAAGCTTTGTAGTTGAAAGAGATTGGCTCCAACGGCGTTCGGAAAATTCCATTTTATCCAAAATTCGTTTGAAATGCGTTGAAACTCTCGTTGCGTAGGTTCAGGCATGAGTTGATGTACCAACTTGTTTCTTAGACACCTAAGAACCTCTTTCACGATTGGTGAAATATGACGCGCTGATATACGGTAAGCAAACGATAGTGAAGCGTAACTTTCGCCAGTCGCCATAAATCTGAAGGGAAAAAATTGTCAATCACTCAATAAGTGATATCGTACACAAAGAACACGCACACGAAAATGGGCGTATTTTCTCATTTCAGATGGAGACTGTAGAAAACGCTGGAAGTATATACGGGATTCATACAATCGATTTAAACGCAAAAGAAAAATGTCAACCGGATCAGCTGCACCACCGAAAAATTCTAAGTGGGATTTTTTCAAGAGACTCCAATTCTTAGAACCGGTTTCAACAGAAAGACCTACTGCATCTAATGTTGAGTCAGATTCAGCGGCAAACGCACAGTTTGAGACTCGGACTGAAAACAGCGAAGGTTGTCCAGATGAAGCATCGCAGTCCTCTGTACCACAGCCTCCACGACGAAAAAGACGCAACAACAATCATGATGATATTCTTGATAATCTCGTGCAACAGTTAAGTGCCAACACTGATACAGAAATTGAAGACGAAATTGCTTCATTTGGGAACCACGTAAAGGCTCCACGTTTGAAAATACAAGCTAACATTTTAAGTCACTATGAAGTGATTCAGATGGATATGCGAGGAGCAACATGGGATGTCCAACCCAAGTTCATCTGAGGTATTCTCCTTTAAGAACTGCCTCGACCCCCGAACCAACCAACATCACAGAATGAAGACAATTGTCATTACATTTGTGACATAATTAGTAATAATACAATATAAGAAACTTAACCGTAACGTGAGCGACAGTTTTTGTTGTTTGTATGTTTTTCCTATTAAACTCAGTGCGTAACCAAACTGCTTTTGATTCAATCTGAAATAACTCCTGAAACTTTCTTCTTCTAATGATAAATGATTCTTTATTAACAGACAGAAAGACCCTTCTTCGCGTCTGGTTTTGAATATTGAACTCGTAGGTTTTCTTTCTTTCTTTCTTTCGCAACAAATAACACAGCAACACATCTTCT
This sequence comes from Zootermopsis nevadensis, assembly GCF_977971745.1. Classification (NCBI taxonomy): domain Eukaryota; kingdom Metazoa; phylum Arthropoda; class Insecta; order Blattodea; family Termopsidae; genus Zootermopsis; species Zootermopsis nevadensis. The sequence goes on along the minus strand of NW_028259159.1, from coordinate 7,893,906 downwards.
TCTTCTTCTTCGAGTAACCTTTTTAGAAGCATTTTTATACTCATTTTTCACAGAATATGTGCACGCGTCTCAACAAAACAAACACTTTGCCGCATGTCTCGGTCGTCACCTCAAAAGTGAGTGGCGGGAAGCTGCGATGAGTCCGTCTCTATCGCGTGCAGCCAAATTGTACCTTAAGAAGACCCCATAAATATAACTGCAGGTGGTACATATAGTTACCACTGTGCTTCAAAGAGTTAAATGCATCTAAAAATATTTGAGACACAACCTGCAGTTTAACATTCCGTGATAAGAGAACTTTTCCATCACAGTGATCGTGTCGACAGCCATAAAATGCAGACGTCCTCTTCAGGAAATTCTGCCACGAGCTCTCGTACCGGATCCTGCCTGAAGCAAGAAATCGCCGCGTGAACCAATTACTTAGGTCACGGCCAGCGGAAATCAGGCAGAGCCGTGCGTGAGACGCGTACACGTGATTATCTTTTTACAATTCAACGGATTACACAGCGTCGAATGAGAGGAAGACAATGAATAATGAATTAGAAAGGATGTGGAAGGAAGCGGTCGTGGCCTAATTTACGGTACCATCCCGGAATTTGCCTGAAGGGGCTGAGATAGCCGGGCTCTGAGCCGAGATTTTAACCCGGGACCTGCCGAACACGAAGCAGGCCTTTAACAGAACCCCGAGGATCAACAGAATCCTCCGTCTGTCCTAGTGCCAAGCCACACGGATCCAGTCCACGTACCTCAATGGTATCCCCCATCTCTTTCTTGATCTTGCAAGTTGTCACTTTGCCAGAAACATCCTTGCTGTAAGTGAGATTTCAGCTTCTCACAGCGGCAAGTAATCTAGTAGAAACTGGCCGACGTTTCAGAGGTGCTTATTACCTACCATCATCAGGGCGATGAGTGCCCAATGATGCAGGAAGTAAGCACCTCTGAAACGTCGGTCAGTTTCTAGCCATCTTTGTCAAGGTAGAACTGACCTTTGTCAAAGTTATTTCTACAGACGCTGACGAAAACTGTCGCTCTGCTGCTGTAGCCATGTTTTCCCGACTCAAGGGGTCGTTTTCGAGGGTCGCGATGTGTCGACTTAGGGCGTCTACATGCTGGATAGACTATCCTGGGCGGAAATCGAACTCCGCTAATCTGAGAGACCATCTCATTAACCGGGAGTTGGTGTCTGAGAATTTCTTTACATAAACCCAAAGACTACAATCACGCAACAATTTTTACCCACTTCTGTCTTCCTTTTTTCTCTCTCTCTCTGCGAACTTGGCCACAACGAATTCTAGTAACGAACCCAATAAACTACGTATTCAGCGGGAGAAGGGCATCGGAATAACAGGTCGATCCAGAATCCTAATCTACCACACGCTTCGTAGCCGAATGGGTTACGTAGGAGGACGACGTCGGCAGTTCGAGACCCAGCGGATTCTTACGGTAGTATTAAGTTCTAGAAATAAAAGGAGGGCAGAAACGGGTTTGGTTTTGTATGCTTTACCTTCCCGATTTCTGCCCGCTAAAAAATTGGATAGATCGTTCTAAATGGCGTGAAAGTCGAAAGTAACTAAAAATTCTTGAAATATTCCGAAAAAAATTTGAAGTAGACATTGCTGCAGAGCTCGACCGTCCATGTACGACGCACCGTTGGACTTGCCTTAAAAATAAATAAACATCACGTACAAGCAGCTTAAAGTGTCTCGTTTGTGTGCGGTAGTTGGCTGCCTGTTTTCTGAGTCAAAGTCACACGGTGCGTGATACTGGCTGGTCACGTTCTGAGGCTAACTTCTTCGGTGCGTGCTACTTTCCGCGTTCCCTGACAGCACAAGTCCCTCGGCGATACCGACTACATAAGAATAAAATTAAGAATATATATACGCATGTGTATATAAATATGCATATATATATATATATATTTGAGAGAATAAGAAATTTTGGTAGAATCAAAAAAGAGTAAAAACATAATATAATAAGAAATCACACAAAGTACGTCGCCGTGGCTTCTGTGTGTGCGCGCGAGTGCGGTGCATGCTACTTGGTCGGTCGCGTTCTGAGGCAAAGTCAGACGGCGCCGATACCGACTTGGTAAGAATAAAAAATAACAATATATATATATATATATATATAAGTGTTAGTGCGCTGTCACGGGGAGGCTGCCCGTGCCTCTGGCGGCAGATTGCTAGAGAACAACTGCGTCTCTATCTCAACCTCACCCTCCCCTTCCAACTCACGTGACATGTGACGGACGACCTTGAGATCATCACAAGGAAACTCAGACAATGATTACGAGAGAAATGCATCTGGGGCAATGACAGAACATCATTTAGAAGTGGTGGAATGATGACTGTAGGTGCTAAGGAGCTAGTTATTATGAGAAACTGGCAGGGTGCTGGGGCCACCAACCTGGTCGCAAATACTTTGAGTGGACGTGGGGATTCCCCACTAAGTAAAGGAGAGCCCACCTAAATGTTTTACCTTGAGGAAACATCTCTCCATGACACCAGCAGCAGCAATCTCAATGTAACAAGTAGAAACAACAAAATAAAGAGAGCAATTCTACAAAAACATTTCTTTTGTATCTGACATTACGTCATTAAACAGTTTTACGAGATGAGTTTTAGTGCACGCTGATTACTGAATTGCCAGCAATTTCTGATTGAGGTCACAATGTTTATTAAGATCCCGGGACCCCTTCAACATGATGATCATATGCTGATTGAATACCCAATAACAAGATCAATAAAACGTGCAACAAACAAAGCTACGTTCTACCTCCAAGAATCATACGCAAAGGAATCTTCACTCACAGACGGCTCGAACATCTAATATTTTAACAAACATCTGGCAAAAGAGCTGTACCACTTAAAGTCCTCTCCCTTCCATTTCAGCACGGATTCTTACAGTAGTAAGAAGGTCTAGAAATAAAAGGAGGGGAGACACGGGTTTCGTATTGTATGCATTTCCTTCCTGATTTCTGCGCTCTAAAAAATAACTGAGGGTTTTCGTGGGTGCGATATGGGAGCCCAAAATGAGAGGAAGGAGGGGTTATGTAAAAATATATTTATGAGGGAGCAGCCAAGGTGGTCAACGAACACCAAACAGACATATCATTTCATTTCCAGGTCAACAATCTTTAACCAAACTAAATGGTCAATAACTTCTGCCTGTCTCTCTCTCTCTCACACACACACAAAAACACAATCTCTACATTCTACACCGAAATCTCTGATATTTTAAAACCCCAAAAGTACAAGTATATATACACACATATTTTCTGTAACTGTGTCTGCGAAATGTGATAAAAATTATATTGAGTGTAGATTATATTAATGGACGATGAAAGAGAATTTGTTTTCACTTTTAATATTTCAAATTGCAGGGACAAGGCGGCAGACATGAATGTTTGTAGATCCGGGATGTCGACTTGTGTCATCGAGAACCTACCGAATGCAAGCGATTACGCCTACAAATACAGAGAGAAATTAATGGAGGAGAAACGTAAAAAAATGTTGAAGGAGAAACGTAACACTCCTTCTGTTGATGTAGCGACGGGTTTGAACCTGGTGTGGTTACATCGTTTCTTACTTTGGTGCGTGGAAAGAGTTCAAGGTTTTCTCTGGATACCTTGACATAGATTCAGTCGGTGGGCGAGGATCTCCGACTCTCATTGAATACACGGATAGGCCTTAATTGGAGCGGCGCTCGCGGGAGGGCAGCGAAGTCACTGAGCTGGTGCAATTCTTCACGACACAGTTGTTGTTGTTGTTGAAAATAATGTAGAAAACTAGGAATTGGTGTAGTAGCTACAAAAACATAAAATAAAGAGAAATTTTGTTTGCAGCAAAGAAGGAAAAATTATTTCTTCTCGTTATTTTCTGCTCAAGAAGTTTTATTGAAATTAATTATTTTAAAAACGTTTAATTTTATCTAAAAAATTACCATTCATCAACACACAGCAGTTTCTCTTTACGTCTTGTATTAAATGAATCCACTTGTGGCGACATGTTTCGAGTTACGAAACCGTCATGATTAAATGTTCTTGCTTCATGAACATCGTTTACAAAAACGTCATTATGAAGGCAACAGACTGTGAATTTTGTATCGATTTCTGATCTACGTGTCTTATTTAAAAAATTGCAAAATTAAATTTGGCCGAGTTGTGCCATGTGCCTGAGGAAGAACCAACTGTAATCGTCTAGCCATGAGGTCGAGCTCGGACTATGACCGCCCATCAAGGACGAAGCAATGTCAGCTGTCCTTTCGAAAAATCCACATCCAGGAAGTTCGAAACTTCTTTCAACTGGCCATTGCAGTATTTCGCCCCTGGGAGGTCCGACCCCTATTAATTGGGTTAATGCAAAAGTAGGCATAAGTGACCTAGCGTCTCCACGCGATGTAAACTGTAACAGTTGGCCTCGGGTATCGAACCGACCAATCAGAGACTTGAATTTAAAATATTCCACCAATCACAAATCTAAGCGGGAAGTCCAACCAATGATGTTACAAAATCTCAGATTTCGGAATGAGTGGGGGAAATTAATATATTTGAAACGCAGACTTCTTTTGAGAGGAGTCGGCAGTTGTTGCAAGTTGAAACGGTGTCACGGACTCATCGGTGAATTACATTAACTTAACATGATGATGGAAACAGAGTTAGTCTCCGAAACATTTGTCTTTGACGCTGCTAGTCGCCTACTCTACATGGCGCAAAAACCAGGAACACGGCCGTGGACCTTTTAGTGGTCAGAGTCTGAACCCAATGCAAGGAATAAAAGGTCATTCCTACTGACCTGTTCTATGTGAACCGTGGACCACATGACAACGGTTTATGAAGATGGCCGACAGTCATTGAAGTCCTCTTGCAAAATGCACGAGATGGTGTACAGGATTTGAAAGTAGTGTGGAAATATTTTCGCGTGTGAGAAACTCGTCCTTTTAATCCTCTGACGGTAGACGCGGAATGAGCTCGTCGCAAAATGCGCAGCTGCAAGGCGAAAATGTCGTCAGCGGGATTCGAACCAGTGATCTCAGTGTCTGATGACCGTTCTACACCGCAAATATGAGCGTTGGCTTCATAAATCTTGTTACAAACAAACACAAAAAATCAAATGTTACAACTTCGTTTATAAATAAATCTTAAATGTAGTGACGAGTATACTCGTCAACATTTAAATTTTAAATCCAACGTTTACAGCGTCGTTCTGCTCGCATGACAACGGCGATACTTCGGAAAAGAAATTTCTGCTACAGGAGGTAAAATAAAAGAGATGATTTGCCCAAGGGCTCTGTCTCCATTCTTCCCCTCCTTCCAGTCCTTGGCTCTAATAACGCGGGTTGGGGTGGAGGCGTGGGGGGTTGTACCGATATATTGCGACTCCTCGGTGTGGGTTGCGATTGGGAGGTTTCGGTTGTCGAATGCCAGAACGCAGATCCGTGGAAAAGACAAACATCGAACGAGAGGTAACATCACAATTATTATTGTGTTCCCTCTTGTTTCAGATCCATGTTTCTTCTCCGTACATTTTATTCGTTCGCCGTTGTCTGTCTCTGTTTTCCAATGAAACGATTCGAATTCAAAAGAAAAGTTACTTTATTAGAAAAGGCATCGCGTTCGCCCCACATTTCTGACTACGGTTTACGCCGAGCTCATAAGGAAGTCGGCGTCCGCTGAATTTCCAAGATGATATACAAAGTATATAAGTAACGCCTCCGTCAATCCGGATTGGGGCCTCTGAAATGGCACGACGTTTCTTTCAGGCTACTAGCTACGAACTGGGCGTTCGGGCTTCAATTCTTGGCAGGACGGGGGTTTCCTTCCCTTTTCCACAATGTCTGGGGACAACCTAGAATCTAGGTGAAGTTATTAAACGTCCATTAACCTAATTAATCAATCGGAGATTGTAAGAAAAATAGATTCTACAGCATCTTCTATGTCACTTTAAATTTACCCTGAAACATAAGAGTAAGTTGAAGGATAATATTAAAATGGATTGTAATGAAGTTAAATGTTAGAGAGTGGGTTGAATTTGAATAAGGATAATCTTGTGAACACGGTGATGAACCTTTGGATTCAATGAATTTCTTGAGTGATTCCGATGAAGGACTCTGATCCATGCAAAACAGAAATTAAAAAGTAGGAAGAAGAAATAGACAGCTTATAGCCCTTTTAGTGCGAAAGAATTTCGTATGTAATCGCAATAAACCTTCGTTAGGCTCCGTCTTTTGTTTAGATAGTTCTAGAAGATTTCCGGTTAAGTAAAGAATGTGCAGTAGAAGCCTATACTGACGATGGTTTTGAAGTGGCAGGCTCTAAGCCTCTTTCACAGTTAAAATTTCTCTCCAAATGACCAATATTCATGGGCCATTGACTGGTAATCATTATATCATATATTAATTATGAACCGAAAAGTTGAGACATTATAAAATGGCATCGTTAATGAATATTAACTTAAAATTCAAAGGAAGGCGACTGTCTTTTGGATATTTGGTCACGCAGTCTGGCATTAATTTATTTCTTTATTTACTGAGACGAGACAACAGATTTCCCGCGAATAAACTTTGTGTTGTTGGACCAAAAATGACCATTTGCTAATTACATGCCATAGTGAATTATGTTTATAGTTAAACACGTGCAAATCAATATACGTCATCATTACATGCGCCGTACGAACAGGAAGTGGAAGTGTTGACACGCGCGCTATCTGTGTCTGCGAGCTGAAACTAGCTGCGTGCACGGTCTACATCAACACTCTCCTGCCATCTGTCGGACGAGGAACTTCGGGACGTTATTGATTTTTCTGCGCTTGAGGAAGGAAAGACTTTGTCCTTGGTTTGCAGCGCCGATCAGTGGTCAATCCAGAACGAAAGAAATTTCGTTCTTACCGCCGTGAGAACTTTAGATTCTGCTGGTATCCTCGAAGAAATGAAACTGTTCTGTCTTGTAACACAATGGACTCGGGCCGGAATAAATGATGTGTTATGTTAACCACGTCCTGGTTAGTGGCGCATTCTGGTGAGGTATTGTCGAGGTACCAGGCAGTTAGAAGGCGTAGTCTTCGTTCAGGCCCGGCTTATCATCTGTTAAGCTGATTCTGTATTCGATTTTATCTCCTAAAGATACTTCGAATTCCCCGTTTGATTAGAGCTGTCTCATTTTTCCATTACTCCGTATGTGCCTTAACTTAAATCAAGTTCCTAGTTTTGTGTATTTTGTGGTAATATTTTGTGCTTATTCATTAAAATACCTAAAAGTACCTTACAAAATACCGCGAATAAATAAATACATCTGTTAGCTGAAAGCATGGCATTTGAAGAGGTTGTGTAACCGTTCGCTTTCTTCTTTGCTTTGTTGCCAAGGTGGGTTTGGGTTCGATGAAGGGATTTATGGGACTCTTTTGCTGGGTTTACGGGGTTTAATTAAAGATCCCTCAGCTGAGGCTTTAGTTATTTATTTTCAGGTGAAAAACAAGTTGACAAACAAGTTACAGAAAAAGACTCCGGACACCTGCAATTTCCCACGATGAGGCGCAGGGGAGGACGGGGAGGGGACCTCGAGACACGATACAAGTGCAGCTGAAAACAAGGGATCCGGACATAAAGGCTAAAGCGATCTAATCAGCGCTGTACGTGGCAACGCTCAGCTACTTAACAAGTGCGTAGAAAAAAACTCACGAACTACGACTCGTAATTAAAGGACTGTGCAATCTGTAACGATCTGCTATGCATATTATTCCTGACTCAGGGCGAAAGATTTGACCTCGGCAGTTCTGACCTCTCTAAAAGTCTGAGGGTTGTAAATCTGCGGCTTCAAACCGACGTAGTATATCTGGTCGCTGCTTGATGCCTCCATCGTCAGGGCGATAAGACGACGTGATGATGGAGGCAGGAGGGACCTCCTACCAGACTTCGCGGCGCTACAACGCAGAAGACGGGCGTCTTCGTACTCCCCGCCGTGAGAACGTATTCTAGCTGAGAAAACATTTTCCTTATGCTCTGCGCGCACTACCAAGGTCAAAGCTTTTCTCCTTTTCTCGTAACTGGCGACAAATCTCCCACAACATTTTCCGATTTAACGGGCTGTTCTCCATTTAGGTTTTTCCGGTCACGGAACACTACGTCTGTGTGTACGTGCTCCATCACGCTCTAAAGTTATTTAATTATTTGACTGTACTTTGTAGAAGCTTCATTAAGTTACATCGCAGTAAATTTTACACGTTATTATTTTGAATATTCGTGTAGCATTGAAGTAACGAAGACGACAGTGTATAATTATTATGATACTTTGACATTCGGTCACAAATTGTCCGGATTTTTTATAAGCATACATTTATTTTAATTCGTACTATCAATTGCCCTGTTTTACATCGAATATAATAAAAGTGACATAGAAGTCTATTAACGCGAATACACGTCCACCAACACAACACGAGCAAGTCTTTCGCGGATGAATCTTAACTTTAATTACTGCACAAAAACACGCAGTACGCCTCTGACCTTGAAATTGAGACCAACCGTAAATGTACAGAGGTTAGGAAAATGGCAAAATCAAACACGGAAAAAGTTAATTTTGTTCTTAAACGAATTGAAAAGGGAAGTCATCAAGACGCCGCCTGAGATATTTACTGTAACTAAAATGCATTCGTAATTACCGTGGCACAAAGCACGAAACTTTCTCTGAACTCTTTCGAATTTGGATGATTCAGTTGTCGTAATGGAGTTCCAATTTCGACCGCACAAAACAGAAACAAACTCTCAGAGACAGAGACGAAACAGACGCCACGAGGAATTGAGAAAGAAGAGGCAATGAAATGTATCAAAGGCGACATTTTAAGCCCCTGAAAATATGACGTCAGGTGGACTTAAAACACAGCTCTCAGTCCAGAATCTTTGATACTATTTTACAATTCATAATTTCCGTTAATACTAACAATTTATCTCGTAAATAATGACAGAAGTTTTAGCAACATCAATTTCAAAACAACATTTTTACACAGAATCAAATACGATGTACTAAGTACTAAGATTTGTGTTCATCCATCGCTCAGCGTTTCAGGAGCTCGCTTTGTTTCTAGGATATTGAACGACAGAGAAACAGCTGTACTGAATACATTGCACCACCATTAGAACATACGAGAATTATGTTTAAAAACACACGAAGGTTTGCTCCTAATATAATAGTCAATGCTCATCATAATTTGCTATGCGAGTGCGACGTAGGAGACCTTGGTAGCACGAGATGAAAACGAGGTGATGGTGGCGCCTCTTGTGGAACTGGGAGGAGTCTGGAGTAAGGCGCTCGGTTTTATTTACGTGTTTTTGGTAGTCGCCGTGAAGGTATTTTTACATTTAATTTACTCTAAAGAGAAATATTATAAATTGCGTAATTTTAATGTGATTTGTATTGATTCTGCTGGAATAAACTGTGTTAACTGGACAAAGTTAAAATTAACATCTTACTGGACGGTAAAGAGGCTAATTGCACTTTCGAAACAAATATATTTTTGTTGAAAAAACAACATTTCAGACGCTGGCTCTGCTTACATTATCCTGTAACACTAGAAAAACTAATTCAATCCCCAGGAAATATCCAAAAACATGCATCAAGTTAACAACAAAACTTCGTGATGATGAATTGTTGAAGGCGTAGCCCCTCTGCTCTGTGTTCTGGACGTCCTGTGCTCAAGAATTGGACTGCGGATGAGCTGTCCTGGTTTTTGTTAGTTGTTCCAAGTACCTGCAGGCGCAGTACCTTCCGATAAATCACAGATTTACGTACATCATTTTCACAGAGTGTCAAAATTCAACTTGAGCTAGGGATGACACGAGTTACCTGAAACCTTTTGATGAACATTAAGCCCTCCATTCCACAATTCTTATACGTGACGTTAAGGCAAATGTTAAAATTATTCTTGTGATAAAAGTCGAGTTAATTGACTCATGTATAGTTAGAGAAATTCTTATAAGAATGACTATTTCAGACATTAAATTTCAGAAACTGGATCCAGGCACTGCTATTACTACAGACACGTGAATAATTTCGGAAAGATTCAGAAAATCTCTTCGGTTAACATTCAACACATGACATCGCTAACATGAAAATAAATTTAAGGTTGCTAGGTTACAGGTTCAGACTGAAATGGCAGGATTTGTAAGAGGGAACTTCTTGAAAAGCTAAAAACTGAATGCATTTGAAGCTGTGAACGAGGGTTTGGTGACCAGGAAATTATTTAAAATTATCAGGTTCATCCTGTTTGGCCAAGGAACGATGCATCCCCATAATTTCTAAATTACCAGATTCACGAATACAACTCTGTGGTCACACAACAGAGGTTTAACAGAAGTTTGTATCATCACACTTCCGTTGCTTGGCCAAAATATCAAAACGTTCTTTCATCATTCCGAGCATTTTTGGTCACCCTGTCAAATTTTTCAATTCTGTACATTCATGAAAGCAAATAATTGACACTTTTATAAGTGCCACAGAGTGTCACAATTAAGAAACCAAAACAATCCCCCTCGTCTGTGTTTTTTAAAGACCACCCATTAGTCTCATCGTATCCGTCCGCGAGTAATTGTCCAAATTACCCGAACCATGTTAATCAAAATCGATGAATCACAACTTCGTAAAATACTGCCCGGACATTTCCATTATAATTTCCACGTCACTTATGTGCATAAGTCGACTCTCCTATTCAAATCCTCACAACCTGGAGAAAATAAGACAGACGAACACGTGTCAATAGGCGACGCGAAATAATATTAAAACGGTTAAAGGACAATTAACTTGGGCAAATCACGAATCATAACCGCGCACAGACGAAACAGTGTGACCAAAATGGACGGATTTCCGTCAAAGTAAAACCGAAAACCAATTTCGGACGTGCATCGTTCTTTGTTTCACCCGCTCGCCACGTTGAGGCACAGGAAATGAGCGGGAACTGTAACAAACAAACAAACAAACAAAACGACTTCTGTAAGAACGGCTCAACAATCATACATTGGAAGTAAGAACACGAACTCAGAAAACTTACCTGTGCTGTTCGTTGACTCCGTGACTCATCTCTTCTGCTGTGCGCATGCGCAGAGTTTAGTAGCCATTTCTGATTGCTCACTGCAGTTGTCCGTTTTGACAAGCGCAACTTCGAAGCGACACGACTGCAGGCCATCCACTTCGGCGAACGAAAACGCGGACTAAAATTTATCGAGCTTTTACGACGTCGCAATAAGATCGGAAATGAAACGAGAACACGAAATTCAGATTTGTCGCGCTGGAATGACGGTTCACTGAATCGAAGAACGAAACGTCGGAAACGAGGACCAAACAACGTCGAACCTCTCACCCACCTTTATTCTGTCACTTACCTTTACGCCCGTGCAAGGAGTTCGCCTTCCTGAAAAAAATAACAGCGACACGGATTCGCGGCCCGGAACAACACACGAAACTCCTAATTTGTTCAAACCAAAGCGCGTTATTACGTCGGCGAAGTTTTCGTCGTGCAAAATCCTAACTCCGGCGCCAATTCCGCGATTCTCGCGGACAAACGAAACGCAAAATGTTCGTGTAACTGATCTGCGTTCGATAACGCTGAATTACGCTTTCTTAAGAAAAAACACAATCGATGTCTTTCTCTAACGTCGAATAACCTGTAATTCAGTTCACAGAATAAAACACACAACAAAACATAATATTTCTCTTCAGAATTCCTGACAATAAATAACCTTACAGATTCAGACAAATCTTTCAGCACTGAAGCGAAAGATTGAAGAACCAAATTACGTATTTTGGCTTTACTGAATCTTTTTCCTTGCAATGATATTTGTTCACAGGAAGAGAATGCAAAAGTTCTTTTTGTCTGTCTCTCCTTCTCGCATTGATTTCATTGGTCGTGCCGACCGAACCTGTCAAGTTGTGCACCCTGTGATAAAAAAAACACACAGAAATATCAAACCCTCCTGACTGAACGTCCATTGCCATGGACACAAAAGCTAAGTGCACGCGACCTAACTTGGGCACCTATCGGGGAGGGCAGGGAGGACACTTACAAACTATAAAAAAAAGGATAAAGTGCACAGGGTTGCCAACTTGACCTTAACCTAACATGCCCTCAGTCGTGGCGGGCGCCGCGTCAAATACAAGTTGCCTGGCACGGACCGACGTGGTTATCGTTGGCAACCTGGGGCCTGGCCGCTCTGATAAGACCGTGCCGATGCTATGGCGTACAAGATCTGCCGCGAGCACCCAGCCCATCCTCCAGCGGATGGGTCCTCGTCCACTAGGGGTTCGGCCGACACTGGTTTTTTCTCTTAACTTTACTGTTTGCGCGTTGCTCCTCTTGCCATGGTCCCTGGTTCGAAGTCTCTCGCTGGCACAACACAACACAACACAACACAACCACAAATACTCAGAGGGCCGCTTCACTCACACACAGACTTTACACTCTTTCGAAACTCTGAGCCAATCTTTACTGAACACTAAACACTTCGAAATCCCTGACGAGCAAATATTCTCTTATATTTCCTGGTTTATCGAAAATCTTACCGCAATGACCAGAGCCTGCCTGCCTGTAATACACCGCGCGATATAACTACGAAATTTCGACATGTCTGTTAGTTCGCGATGAATGCGTGCGCCATCGAATTCGGCAAGTTATATGATCGTGTAACATGGCCTTTTAGTGTGAGAACATCACAGCCATAAACAAATCAATATGGTTACGATTGGCTGGGCATTTAGACAGCATACATAACACGTTGCGTATAAAATATAAGCTGTGGGGGGGGGGGGGAGGCTCTTCAATGGACAGACAACCAATTTTAAAAAGATTTGTTGCTGATGTCTGCAAATCTCAATTTAACAATAACAAAACAGTTTTGGTTTTCCGTGCTCCGTCCACCACTGGTTGCATTCATAAGCTCCTCTGATCAAAAACCTCCTCTTTGCTTGGTTTCGTGATTTTATTCAGTTTCACATAGCGAAGACGGCCGTCCGATGTTTGGTCAAAATGAATTATTTAAAGTTTTGATTCCGGGTCCATGGAATCATCTTTTCTAGCACAGAACAAATTAGAAAACTAAGGCAACGCCTACATAAGTTCATACTCTACAATAACTGAAATTATTCTCGACTCGAAGCATGATGATATAACAACGATGTATCAGTTAAAGGAGTTTCATTTATTTCATTCCTTCCTGTGATTACATCAAGAAGGCCACGCCCAAGGAATTTGAAACCTAGCAGAAAACTTTGACACGGAAACGCGTGACACGAGCTAAGGGGCCTCGGAGTGGAGGAGAATATTATTAAAACGGAGTTAAGATCCGAATTTAAGGTAAATGGTTCGGACTAGGAGTAGAATTTCGGTTTTTCTGGTGACGAGAATTAACTTCCGTGTTCTTTTGTGGCAGTGAATTTCCCGAAAACGTTGTAATGTATGAAGACGTGGAAGAGAATCGAGAAGTCGAAACAGGGACAAAGAGATTCAGCGTCGAGGTGTAAATTAATTAAGAGCTCTTATTGAAATGTCAGGATAACATAACACCTGATATGGAAGCTGTGTTCAACATTTGCAAACTTCACTGTGGTAATCCTGACCGAAACTTCAGAACAAAACACATTAAATAGAAGGTTCTGTCCAACTACCCATCACACGTAATATATTTAGCGACATTTTTAATATTATCATACTACTCTTTATAATATTCCTTGAATTTGTGAGTGGGGACGCCTTTGGTCCCATTTATTTACTGTCGTGATTTCGACTGAAGTTCATTCTTAAGCTCTTTCACGAAACGAAATTTAAAATTTGTCTACATTCAAAGAAGCAACGGATGGCAGGGGCACACGAGAACGTACAAATCATGAAAAGTTAGTGTTCGCCGGCCATGCACACAGAAGGAAAGAATTATTAGGTTTATTAGTGAGTTAGTCATGCAGAAAGAATGATAATTTGTACGATTCGTGTGTGGAGTCTGCCATCAAATAATTTTATATCAATGTTTAATTTACGTGACGTCAGCGGATTTGACAGTTACTGCTCTTACTCAGTCACAATCCCAGAACCTTGGCTATAATGGGGAATAATTTGTTGGTGCAGGCGAACATGTTTCAAGTTTTGTACAAATTCTGAACACAATGAACCGAACTTTTTAAACGCACTGCAGTTTAGACTTCGTAGCCTAAGTAGAACAAACGACGGGAGTTTACGAGGAGATGAAAAGTGTTCATGGTTTCCTATCCTGGAAGATGAAATAGTGAAAGAATTCCTGACTCTATGGATAATGGGAATATTTTACGCGAGAGTACAGGAAAAGCTGCAAAGATGTAACAAATCATTTAACGTGTCGACGTAAAGATAAAATGTAACGTAGTTTGAAGGGGTGGAATGGTGCAGACATCCTAAGAAATGAATTTCACATTTCTCAAGTGTAATTAACTTTTTCATTTAATCACAGGAAGACAATTGTCCGTCATTCTATTGCACGAATCCAAAATCCCAGGATCAGCAAAAGAATTGCCCACGACTTAACTTTGGTACATTAGTGCTCACATCATTTTGCAGCTTCGAAAATAAAGTATAATATAAGACACAGTGACTAGTTATGCGCTGATAAACTGGATAAAAACACGAAACCTTCTGTACCAGCTCGGGAATCTATCCGAGAGCCTTCCGGATGCAACAAGCAGTGAGCCGAGCGAGGTCATTTTACGGTAATGTCACATGTAAATAGCTGATTATAAATATGAAAACAAAACTATTTAATATTAGCAATGACATCTGAGTGCATCGTAACCCTATTTGACTGAAATGTACTCATCAATTTATATGAAACCGAACTGACATAATATTATCACAATAATTATTTAAGTATCTCCTCAAGTGCATTTAAAATTATTTTCATGAAACTACGACAATAACTTTACAATGGGACCACTGAATTTTTAGACTAAATCATAAGAATGACAATCAACAATTAATGTCCTACAGTAATTTGATTCCCAAACGTTCGCCAGAATTTTGAAGAGAAACTTCTAGAAACTTTGCAAAACTCATTCATTATTAATATGTAATATAATTCAGATCAGCTTGAATATTCATGTCGGAAAAATCAAAATGTCTACCACTTTTGCAACTAATTAATTATTCATATTAATGTGTACTCGGTACAGTTCCTATAGGCTACGCGGATTACAAAGCCACTGGTCAGCAGTAATTTTGTGTACGTGCTCAAAAGTCGGCAAACAAATTTAATATTTTGGAAAAGTTCTTCATTTCTGAATGACTTGAATATTTAATATTTCTACATCGCAAAAAGACGCCATAATGGCTACCAACTTCGCACGTAATTTTCCATGTTGGAATGAATATCGTGAATAATGATTTTGCAATTGTTGACCGAGCAACGTGAAATCAAAGTCGAAGTTATTTCAAATCACGAAACTGTTACGACGTTTTTAGTGAACACTTCTTCATTGTTTCACACGACCTGATTTGCACACACCACGAACTACTTTTTATCCAACTATACAAAGAAAAGTGAAGTAGCTTTTGGACGTTTCCGAGAACATTTAATTTGTCTCTATTAATACGAAATCACAATTAATTTCACGTAAACTATTTAATACAACTTATGAACACTAGTTGCTTATTCTACAATACCAGATTCGTACGATGTAGGCCAAGATAGACTGCAGGCAGGCTCACGTCTCACCCTTACGAAGGCTAATGGCTCTCTGATGCTACGCGATTAAAAAAATGAAGAGCGATTTCGCCCGTAAGATGTCACCCCACCTGACATCCTGTGACGGTTCAAGCTAAATCTAACAAACGGACGGCATTTAATGATCAAAATAATAAGTGCAGACGTCACTAAATATATTTAGTACGCCTATTATTTGGGTTTTAAAGTTCGACACACATAAAATTATATAAATTTTAACCTGGGGTAAGTGACGTTAGAGACCAGACAAGCAAATGGCGCGCCGCGGTTCCCACGCTATGTCACTCTGTATCCCTCCGCTGTTACTAGCCAAGTACCCAATGTTTCAAGCTTTTCAACACAAAGCATTCGCCCAAAACGCAAAATGTAGGCGTTTGTGACACTGCATAAATGCCACTGACCAAGTTTCGCGTCGTAAATAATCCAAACACAAGAGAATTATTGAACATACATTAACTTGGAAACATCCAAGTTTCCCAATTAAAATCTGAGGGCCCACAAAATTGAGCCATCGTAGGTTTAGCTTCATGAAAATCTGTAGCCATTATTCAGTCTTTGTATAAATGTATTCAAATACATTAGGACTGTTCTCGTCACGTTATGAGCTCTAGATTTGACTGCGAAACAAACTATAGAACAGAATGCTTCTTGACAATGTAATAGTCGCTGGGCTATTCAAGAAATCTGACTTCTGGAAAAGTATTCTTGACTTCCGTGGTTTGCCCTATTAGATCACAGCGCATGGAGCATTATATTTGTTATTGACGCTGAGAACCAAGCAACGAACAGGCATCGACGCGCGGCTTGGGAACTGGGCGCTGTGGAATGGGGTTCGTACTCGGCAGGTTACTGGTTTGAATCCAAGCCTGTATGCTCTGCTGTTGTACTTAGTTACTGTGTTTTATGCGGAAACTCTGGATAATAAAGACAGGTGGATGGACTTTCGGACAGGTAGATAGATAGAGATCTGCTCTGCCATAATCTTAAGCTCAGAGGGGGTTCGAAACATTTATTACATGAATAACCATCCCCTCATACATAAAAAGTAAAGATCGAAAGAGGTGTGTTATACATCTAACGCACAGTAAATTTTATTTCAACGACAATTAACATGAAACACCCTGTTTCAGCTCAACCTTCTTTTAAATGGGGGGTCGAGGGTGTGGAGTCGCATAGCGTGTGTCACCAAGCAAGCTACCACAGCTGCAGTTTTAGTAAGTTCACTGTGACAAGAAATTCACGAACGCTAAAATTGTTGAAATAACACGCACGTTGCATTCTGCATTCATGGTCAGTTGCATCGTAACTCAGTAAAGTCCCAAAATTTAAAAAGTTTGCCTGCCGCATTTGAACGTTAAACAGTGAACGAAAGTTCTGACAGCGTACAGAAGTAAAACGCCTGTCGTCATAACCGGTTCTTTTTAAATTCTAAATTACGCATCTTTTGAAAATCAGCCTCGAGCACGTGATAAAATAACTCCACCCCACAAAGTATTCTTGTACCCAATCGGTAATAGTCGCCACAAACCTCTAATTAGATCACGTGGCTAATAAAATATGCTCGGTACGGAATGATTTTCTGGATATGGACACTTGTTCTCGAGTCTTAGCTCTGCCTTCTTCTTCTTCTTCTTTTTATCTTTAAGTTTCATTTTCACTTCTCGGCCTCTTAAAGCCGGGTCCACACTGACGCTCACTGCCATAACATAACAGCGGAAGGCGAAAATGTGGACCCAGGTTTGTGCCCGAAATATTCAACACAGTAATGTCAACGAAATTGACCATGTTTCGCACCCATACCACACAACAGGCAAAATTAGTATTTTGTATACTTTAATCTTCAGGTTCTTAGAAATCAGACGGGAAGACAAAATATTTTGAACTGAGAAGTAGCGAGCATTTCCGGAATTTAATCTCCTCCTAACTTCCTCGTGAGCATCATTTTGAATCGTTATTGTTTTTCCCAAGTATTTGAACTTTGTCGCACTTTCAAAAAACTTATTAGCCTCCTTAATGTCTGTCGCGTACATCGCGGCGTCCGCTACGACGTGGCTGGTCGCACACTGCGTCCCATCCCAGAGAGCGACGTAGCTGGTGGGATATTTCGGGGTTTTGATGGGTCGTCTCAGGGATTCTTAATTAGCTTAGCGAATCGGTAGGCATGGACTCGAGTCTCATTTGGTGTCACGGCCAGTTCATAACCTGCGTGATCGTTGATCTAGAAATGTTGATCCCGCGTCTCGCAGTCCAATCCTTGATGCTTTATGATCCACGGCGCTTGAGATGGCTCCCTCGCCCCTTCCGGGTCTCCCACTGAGGCTTTATTCTCATGGCCTTGTTTCCGTCGGTCTCTCGACTCGCATCTGCTGACATGGGATTGTATCGCTCGCTCTATCCGTGGCTTCAGAGTCCTGTTCTGTCCTGGGTGTGACGCGAGGCTATGACGTCATTTACTAACCCATGCGGCATTACCAGCTGATCGGGGCAATGACCTCCCGCTCGCCGATGTAGTAAGCCATCTTTGTCAAGGTTTACAAAAACATGCCACAGAAATTATGCGACCTTTGTTGCAGAACCGGGCAGTTAACAAACAAATTTTGGAAAAAGAAGGTTACGCCTTTTCATAAGCATAAAATTTTCGAGTTCTTCTCTCTCTGTAGAAGTAAAAGTGCGTAAGAGCTTACATGATTAAGGACTTTCCTGCCTAAGTTACACGTTTATATAAACCAAGAGCACAATACGTCATTTAAATTTATCAAATGAACGCGAGAATTACAGTTGGGAACAGTCACAAAATCTCAAAGTCGTTCTAACGCATGCGCAGATCGGGCCTACATCACGCTACTCTCAACCTGCAATGAGCAAGATATTCTATGGTTCTCGGCTTGTCAAAGAACATCCCACTTCCTTTACTGAACCAGAAGATTCATTATCGTGTTCGGAAAGCCAATTCGCTACATCGAGTCTCCCTAAGATCCATCTTAATGTTATCCTGCCACCTACGCCGAGGTCTCCTCCCTTCAGGCCTTGTAAACACTCAACTCACCCTAACAACATCGGGTGAGTTGCTCGTCAAGTATTTTTCTCTCTTATCTGTCCCACTCCCGTTTTGGGTCCAAACATCTTCTTCAACACTCTGTTCTCAGAGCCCCTCAGTCTATGTTCCTCCCTCAAAGTGAAAGACCACGTTTTGCACCCATAAATACTTTGCACTCAATAACAGCAAACATTCCCTGGATTTAATCTGCTGATGTAGGGAGATTCGTCGATAATTAGGCTTCTAAATCCGAAATAAAAATTCTTCAGAGTTCCCTAAAACGCTTTAATAATGTCGATGTATCAGGAATTGTAAAGTGTTAGAATTATTATTCAGAATATGTACCCCACTTCTTAGCATCGACATATTTTTATTAAGATTCTGGGCCACGAAACACGTTTAATTCCTTTAAAATTGTAAAAAGTTAATTGCCTACTGGAATATTCTTTTATTATCAATGTTGCCGTGAACACACACAAGTCAATCTAATGTTAATTGAAATTGTGTTAAAAAGAAGACAAGTCTAATTCTCGTACACGAGTTCAAAAATGCAGATGAAAACATTAAATGTGATGAACAATAATAATAAATAGGAATCCCTTACCTCAAACTTTGTTCAATTGTAAGAGACCACGACGTCCACCAGCAATGATCGATCTAATCAAAACTAAAATGGAAAGAGTGGAGGGCAGTTTGACAGATTTCTTAATAATTCTTATTTAAGATAAGAAATTGTGATATTCTATATTAGTAAGAATTGCCACAAACAACATATTCCTTCCACCTAACATTTACCTTGTTACAGCTGAACCTAAACGATAACAAGCCGCTGCATCCAGTCTGTACAAAAAGTCATTATTTCATGGTCACCAACTCTGAAATGACAAATGTTCGTGTAAAAGACAGATCAATGAAAATGTCACCTTATATTTTAAACTGCGGCGTAGCTCAGTCTTTTGTGTGGAAGGAAACAATCTTGGATGAAGATAAATTCCTCTGACAGCATAGCCGAGTTTCCAGGAAATTCCAAAGTGCTATGGCCGTGACATTCCACATGTAACCAGATTCATTCAGAATGGAGTTGCCTCTTTCCACATCCTACGTCATTAGGAACCCTGCTTATTCCAAACTGCATTACAACACTGATATTTAAACACCGCAACCTATCTGCTGTCACACCACAGCGACCTGAATGGCATATCCAGATCACATCAGGTGTTCTGAGTAAAGGTGACAATTCTGAAAAAAAAGTAACACACACATCGCGAAGACAAGTTTACTGCAATTACTGTCATCATTATTGTCATCTTCTTCTTCCAAACATCTAATCTGTCTCACTGAAATCCTAACTGGTAATATTACACAATATCATATTTCAATAATAACTGTTTCCAAATCCAGACAACAAAAATGGATAAAAACTCAGATCATACTGGCTATACTACCAACTACAAAACATCTGTGCCTTCCTGGACAAACACGTAGTAGCTAGTTTTAACACTTTGCTTAGTATTCAAATTGAGCCGAGTTGTTTTTTAACGATTACGAGGACGAACAAGACCTCAAATCAATGTAGAAATACACGAATTCTGTCGGCCAATGTACAAACGTTCTAGGCTACACTTCGGCAAGTTGTCAAATGTCACTTTCATAAATTACAAAGGGACCCTTTTCCCCCGCCCAGTAACGTATCCAACGCAACGAATTATGGTCGTATCACGTAGGAAAATGGTGGGGACAAACGAAGTCAAATCAGACGACAAAACGATGAAGTAAAGCAAACGCGAAAAGCCGTTCAATATGACCTTCGTGACTGTGTGTTCGTAAATAATTTGTTTCAGTTACGGTAAACAAATGATCATTTCCTTGTTAACCAAAGCAACGCGCCATTCATTACGCTAAACTACGTTCAATTTTTCTGCTACCCTTTTTAAAACAATCCGCACACCTACGCCCACATCTTGGGGCAGATTTTTATTCAAAGTCTTGGTTACTCGTATGGTCACATTTCCAGCAATTACAGAAGCAGCAGTTTGCCAGAAGACAACTGCCTGCCTTCTCTCTCTCGCTCCACACCCAATTCACATAACATGATGGAAGGATGACTGTAAGTGCTAAAGAAACTGGCAGGGTGCTGGGGCCACCTACCCGGTCGCAAATACTTAGACATTCTGTAATATGGACGTGGGGATTCCCCACTAAGTAAAGGAGCCACCAAAAATTTCTTACTTTGAGGAAACATCTCTCCATGACACCAGCAGCAGCACTCTCAATGTAACAAGTAGAAACACAACAAAATAAAGAAAGCAATTCTACAAAACAATATTTTGTATCTGACATTACGTCAATAAACAGTTTTACGAGATGAGTTTTAGTGCACGCTGATTACGGAATTGCCAGCATGTCTACACGAGAATTTCTGATTGTGGTCACAATGTTTATTAAGATCCCGGGACCCCTTCAACATCATAATCGTATGTTGATTGACTACCCAATAACAAGATCAATAAAACGTGCAACAAACAAAGCTACGTTTTACCTCCAAGAATCATACGCAAAGGAATCTTCACTCACAGACGGCTCGAACATCTAATATTTTAACAAACATCCTGCAAAAGAGCTGTACCACTTAAAGTCCCCTCCCTTCCATTTCAGCACGGATTCTTACAGTAGTAATAAGTTCTAGAAATGAATGGAGGGGAGACACGGGTTTCGTATTGTATGCATTTCCTTCCTGATTTCTGCCCTCTAAAAAATAACTGAGGGTTTTCGTGGGTGCGATATGGGAGCCCAAGATAAGAGGAAGGAGGGGTTATGTAAAAATATATTTATGAGGGAGCAGCCAAGGTGGTCAACGAACACCAAACAGACATCATATATCATTTCATTTCCAGGTCAACAATCTTTAACCAAACTAAATGGTCAATAACTTCAGCCTGTCTCTCTCTCACACACACAAAAACACAATCTCTACATTCTTCCTAAGGAACACTCTGACTGACAACACTAACAAATTAGTCTTTCCTAAGCCAAGAACTCTTCACAACCATTTTACAGACATAAAATAACAATCCT
The DNA here is from genome assembly GCF_977971745.1 of Zootermopsis nevadensis. Lineage (NCBI taxonomy): Eukaryota > Metazoa > Arthropoda > Insecta > Blattodea > Termopsidae > Zootermopsis > Zootermopsis nevadensis. The sequence continues at coordinate 7,872,074 of NW_028259159.1, read as the reverse complement.
GACGAACACCACCACTGGTACATTGTGACCCACATAAGTGGCACTGCCTTTCTATACTTGGTTCCAACCAACCACACCACTCCTCGATCCTAATGCAAATCCCCTTACCCCACCAACAACCACGGAATATACCAGAAGTAATACTGAGCCTCATCACATGTCCATGAGACTGACACCTGACAACTCTCAACATATGGTAAGTGTCAAATAAATGGAACCTCTGACAGTCATCTCCATTTTTGCAAGCAAATCCAAATTCATATCGAACACCACACCCCAAACTTACAAGTTTTGTAACCGATCCCCTTGCTCAACACAGCAAACTCTAAAATTAAGCACAAACACAGAAAATATCCCGGCAGCTCCGCTCACTGTGCACAAAACTAAATTACTTACACTGGCAAATGCTCACTTATTAATTAGTAAACAGACCACATTAAAGGCTCCTCAGCACTGCACACATCTCACGTGTAACAAAACCTTATCACAAATAGTCACCACCCTCGTCTACAAGCTACACCTAACCTCCAATTTTGATGTCCTATGAACAATATATTCACTAGAGAATCATGAATGCCTCTAGCATACCACAGATACTGCAATTATGCCAATCTCTCACCGCACATAGGTCTTTCAACATATCAAATCTCACATTTAAGTTCACAACATCTAAAGTACCTAATAAAATTGGACAGACTCATCTCTCTCACATGACAACCGCATCAAATACATTCTAATGCTCATGTACTCACACAACGAATGCCTGGTTCAGACTGATATCAGTTTCTTGCGGATACGAGGTTCCTTCTTTGTCCCAGCAGGTTTAATCTTCTGACATCAAGTCGGTCTGCCAACTGTTGCCGCACGTACTTCAACGCTTCTCTGGCTAGCAGTACGCAGGTCACGTGGTGCTCAGTACAATCTGAAGGATCATTCTGTTTCTCGTAATCTGCTACTCCCAGAAAGAGAAAATACATTCACATTCAAGAAATCAAGACATCACACTCTTCTAAGAACACACAGTTTTACTTCACCAAGCAGTTAACACTCCTACCTTAGCCAATGAACAAGCACCTTCCATTTTCAGAAGACAAATTCTGTCAAGTTCATTACAAACCCATTCACAAGTTAACTTTAAATACGGGTCACAACCAGCGACCTGACAAATTCTGAACTCCCTCGCTTACAGATTCATACTGGAGCCTTTTTTTCCTCCCCCCCAGCAAATTTAAAACATTCGCCAAGTGGGCCATTATTCCACACGTCATAATACTGCAACTACAAACTCTACAACTCACACACATCACGTCAGACCCACGCAACTTCCCTTGCCACTGATTCAGTGGATATTTTACGAACAGTTCGCTTGCCGTCTGTTTGGAGCCGAGGTGTCCCGGCTTACACGGCTCCCTCTCCTCATGCCCCGTTATGACAGCGAGGGAGTCTATAAACACCAGAAGGGTCCATGCTCTTCAGGTTCGCCTGTTTTGATGTCATGAAGAAAGGACGTAAATGAAAGATTAAGAAATGGCAAGCCACTACAACACAGCCAACATCTGTAGCACTTCTACTACTAAGGTGAATTCAACCGACAAGGGGCAAGAGGTAGCCGTATCAATTAGATTTATTTTCCATATCACCATCAGTAATGCCACTTTATAATGCCTTCTGGAAGCAAAGGTGGAAACTTCACCATCAGTAATATAAATTGTTTCAATGTTGAACAATCTAAATTTATAAAACTGAACTCACCAGCTTCCTGTGATATCGCCACCATTGTGTAGTGACACACAAGGAACACCGTCGTAACTCTTTCATGGCTGCAGCAACAAACACTCCTACCAACATACACAACAGGCCTTACTGGCTTTTCCAGATATGAAGCAGACGCTTTCAACAAGTTCACATACTAAATGTGGTTTTAAGAGAGATTTCAGGTTCTCACAGTGGTCTTTGGGTTCTAACACCACTTGGACTTACAGAAAACCAACACCGATTATGATTTTTAAACATTTAATGGTTCGCTATATCAGCTGAAGTTATCCTTGTGACTAAGCGCAATGCCATGAGGCAGTGGGAGCATGGAGGTAAACTCCATGCATTCTCAATTATAGAACTATGTGGAGGTCAGCCTCAAAATGTGGTTCCTTAAACTGGCAAAGAAAAATCACGTTCTTCATTGTTTCTTTGTAGTGTCAATAGAAGAAATAGACAAGTTCTTCATTTCATTAAAACCATTTGCTACCTTTCAGGAAAAAAGGTCTTCTTCTTTCAATAATGGCATTGTAATTCAGAAAAGAAGTTTATTAAACAATTTACTCAAATGGATAAACTTATCTGTGACTGCCATCTGGTGAGTGGCTCTGGCTTGCTTGTCCTGCAATCTGTACGGAATCCCATGGACTGCGGAGATCTCCACATGTGGATCATCAGAACTGCAACAGCGAATCACAATGAGTACAGATAATTACACTCACATCCTAATGTTCAATGGTCACAACAGTGGCCAATGCAGTAGCTGCTTCCTAAATCAGCAACTGATGTAAGAGGCACAGAGCAAATGGGAAATCTGGGTTTATGATATGACAAAGAAATACATTACTTGTAGAAGCCTCCTGGTACTGGCAGGATACTAAACCCAAACTAATTGTGATACAGCCTCTAACGGGCTCACTGTACCAGTAAATAATGAGTTCTGGGTGCTCAGAGAAAAATCTATAACAGTGCCTCATAGACTGCCTTGGGACTCGCTTACAATTCTGCGAAGAAAAGCCAGTGATTAACAATCTGTTATGTCATGTTAGTACCATCAGGCTGGAAAATCATCTTTTATTTTGTACACTTTTTTAATATCAAGAATGAGGTTAGTTTGACAATATTCTTCTGCCTCCAACTGCTCTTATATACCTTGGACAGGAGAACAGCTGCTGCACTCTATTCTCATCATCATTAAAATTCAGGGATGCCACCAAGAAACAGCAAATTATTTCCCAGCACTGACGACGGTAGAACGGATCCGCCGTGCTCGACTTCAGAGCACTAGATGCTGTCTCCACGACCTGGAAAACACAAGCAACAGTTTCAAGTTATAACGAGTAAGGGAAGTCAAATGTTTTAGTTACAGTAACTGGCAAGTCACACTTTTCGATCATAGGACAACTGCTATTGCGCATCTCCCGTTAACGACTGTTTGGAAACTCCCTCTCGGTGATGATCACTAAGTATTCCCGTTACCTCCCGCTTTGACATCTCTTTACAGATTTACATGAAGAAAATACAAACTAAGTAATGCGTGGTCAGCACACTTTTAAAGCCCTCCTGGGCCAGAGAACGGACACCCACTATTATCAAGACTGTCCGGTATAGCTATGCCAGAGATCTTCATCACCGCACTTCCTAAACGAGTGAAACTGCAGAGCCCCCCCATCTGCTTCCGAACAGATTCACAATGACTGACGTTTTGAAGATATTCCTGTGGCATTAGCTTGAACTGAGAATGTGAAATGGGATGAAGCAGATAAAAGGAAATAACACATTCTTTCCAGGAAGAGGAATCACATCTTTGGTGACAAGCTGCGGCCAAAGCCAAGAGCACCTGCAACTTACAGCCTTTCACACAGGACAAACTCTCTCTCATTCCAAGATGTGTTGGCCACCACACTATGAAGCAGACTCTTATCAACGCAATGTGATTGCGGCCGACATTTCTACTATTTTACTACACTCCGTAGAACACCCCACACACATAACTAGACATCCACACCTTACACGTTCACATGATTCATATCTAAGTTGCTATCACACTTGCAACACAATTACCACAACAGAGCAAGCCCCTGTCAATGGGTTAAATAACAGAAAACTGCACCACCTCTCCAGAGGCACACAAAATTTACATGCTGCATTCAGTCCTCTTCTCCATGTATGCACTCAGCAACAGGACGGCCAACCATCGGGGACACAAGCGGTCTTCTCTCGGATGTCAGTCTGTCTAGTGTTGGTGCACTCCTCCTGTAATATACCAGGAAAGGTGTAAGATACACAAGAAATCTAGAATCTCAAGGGGCCACTTTCACAGACATTGGAGGCAAAGTCGTCTGAAATGGCACAATCTCATGCCAACTTATTTTTCTAATGGGTGCCTCCTGCTTATTCAAATATTTAATCTGAAATGGGGGTGGGGGGTGAATGCTGTTCATAGACTTACCGGGGATTAGACACGTAAGATCAAACATCCAACATGCGGTCAGCCTCTGTCAGAGCATTACCGTTGCTTGACAGAAGAAGTATTCCTCTTCCAACTTGGTACATATTCCGAATATTCATCCAGATATTATTTTTTTTTATATGAAGTTGGTGTCCTTAATGCACTAGTTTCGGACATTAATGACGGGGAATCTTTCCCCAAAGGGTACAAATGTTAGTCCTTATTCTTTGTTTACTACGCCAACAAGTTGGTAACTTGTAAAGTGATTTATTGACAATGGAGTTTCATATCTGTACTCACTGCTTCTATGGCAAGCAGTACGCAGGTCAGATGACACACAGCATGCAGCTCAGTAGAATCTGAAGGATCACTCTATTTCCGCTACTCCTAAAAAGTGAAAATACATTCACATTCAACAAAACAAGATACCTCCATACATGCATCACACTCCTCTAAGAACACACAGTTTTACTTCACCACACAGATAACACTTCTATCTTAGCCAATGAACAAGCACCTTCCATTTTCACAAGGCAAATTTTGTCATGATCACTACAAACCCATTCACAAGTTATCACTTTAAATATGGGTCACGACTGTGACACAACCAGCCACCTGACAAAAATTAAACTCCCTCTCTTACAGATTCATATTACAACCTTTCTCTTCTTCCCCACCACCCCCCTAAAAAAATAGCCGTATGGGCTGACATTATTCCACACCACTTCATAATACTGTCACTAAAAACTCTACATCTCCTTCCCACACACACATCACATCAGTCCCATGCAACTTCGGTTGTCACTGATTTGTTACTGCTACATATTTTAGTTTTGCTGAGCATTAAAGCCTTTCTTTTTTCCACAAATATGGTGATATTCAAAATCTGATCACCAGGAAATACAACAACCAAGTTAAATATGGCACTGTAATGATGAACAGTGACACATATTCTTGGACAGACTTAACTCTATCACATGACAAGCACATCTAATACATCATATTGCTCGTGTACTTACATCAAGCTGCTGTCTCTTATTCCGTAACCTAATAACAGCCCACCAATATCACTGTTCGCACACAGAAACTTACAGCAATGATTCTTGCATTATGGCATTTTAAGAGACTGAATATTTGCCATTATGAACTGAAATAAATGTAGCACGCAAACATCTCCCAAGGCGAAACACTAACAACTCGCTACACACAACCTACATACTCCAGTCATACCACACCTCCAAAGACTAGATTCACGCAACAAATCTTACCAACTGCTATCTTCCTTTTTCTCTCTCTGTCTGCGAACTTGGCCACAACGAAATCTAGTAGCGAACGAATAAACTACGTACTGCATCGACATAAGTAATCCAACCAGAATCCCAATCTACCACACGCCTCGTAGCCGAAGAGGCAACGTACGAGACTGCGGAGGACGACGTCGGCAGTTCGAGACACAGCGGATTCTTACAGTAGTATTAAGTTGTAGAAATAAAAGGAGGGCAGAAACGGGTTTGGTATTCTATGCTTTACCTAACTGATTTCTGCCCTCTAAAAAAAATTACAGAGGGTTTAAGTGGTAGGGGATATGGGAGCCTAAGATGAGAGAAGGAGGGAGTTATGCAAAAATATATTTATGAGGGAGCAGCAAAGGTGGTCCACAAACACTAAACCTACATCATATCATTTCCAGGTCAACAATCTTTAACCACATGTTCAAAGCACCGGAGTCGAAAAGAAAGAATCCAGCCAAATAAGTCAAACCAATACCCCACACAAAATTCTGGCAAACAATCTTCTAAATTTTGCGGCACTATCGCTACACGCACAAGGAAGATCACACCAGGACTTCACTCTACATTCCTACACACTTTCCTGACTAATTTTCGTAAGACTCATTACTATACCAGCCTGCCTTCTCTTAATGTCGCTACAAAACTAACAAGACTGTCAATTATTCATTTTGCATTGCTTACACCAAATGGTTAATAACTTATGCCTGTTTCAGACAAATTCAAATTTAAATTATGTGACACACCAACCAGCTGGTGCCAACTTCGAGAAGGCACGAGCGCGCCATTAAGTATCACCTGCCTCTAAGGAGACGTATGGTGTCAGGCAATCGTGAGAGGGCTGGTATATAAGCTAGCGGAGGAGCTGTGTGCCTCATTCTCACCTGGAAGCAACACCACCAAGATGTCTGCTGTTCAACTGCTCGTCGTCGTCCTCTTCGTGGTTGCCACATCCTGCCACGACGTAGTAAGGTGAGTTCTAGAAGAAATGAAAATACTGTTAGAATTTAAACTGGGGAAATTAAGCAATTAACACGTGTTAAGAAAGGCACTAGGCCATTCAGACACACGTGCAGAACGAACTAAATACGGTGAGGGTATCTGGCGACTATGCCGCCAGCACGCCCTATCCGCTATGTGCGATCACAGCGACAGTTGCTGCCGTTCGTAGTCCCAGCGGACTTCGACACATATTTACCTGAACACAGTGAGATATTACATGAACACCTGCGGGTAAAATCAGAGCACGAGGTGATATTCAAATAGCGCAAGTCCCCCCCCTACCCGCATAAAGTTCAACAGCATTATTGCTTAGATCAATCTATGTATATAAAGAGGTAATCCTGTGAAACATCACGAATTGATCTAGAAATCTCATCATTTAAACCGTCCAACAATTCTGACTATTTCCATCGTCAGGGCGACTGCTTGTCTGCGATTCGACAGTCGGTACTTAGTACGGTCTTCCACAAAGAGAGGGCAGGGAAGTCTTTGCATGTTACGCACGACAAATATCGTTAGAAGTACTGGCTTTTTCGATCTGGGTTTGTCAGGTGAATAAGATCAGAAAAATAAACGTGATCGCCGTCTCTCAACATTAAAGTTAACTATTTGGGCTTTTCAATAGCGTAAAGTACATGTTACCATGAAAACACACAAACAGAAAAAGGTTTTTAACAGAAGCAGAATGCAAAGTGTTAAAATCTACGATTACAGCAATCCGGCCGCTACAAAAATTTACTCAGAAAGAAAGCGAGGGGTGTTTCTCGGGTATGCCATAGTCTAATGGAGTGGAAAAGAACGCACAGAAAACCGGGACATAGCAATACAAAAACGCGCAGCTTCTGACTCTTGTGTTCTTGTTTTCTGTCTAAACAGGGTTCCTTTACAACAAGTAGTTTTTCGGGGCGCCGAAAAACACCAGATTATAGCAGCAGATGGCACCACCGAGGAAGTGATAATGGCTCCCAAAGTAAGTAGATAAAACGCGTAGCATCCACGGGGCAGAGCCCTTCCTGAGAAGACGACTGTCTTTTGAGTGGCCTCGTCTGTCATGTAGCCCTAAGGCGTGTTCCCGTGTCTTCAAGAGGCCGCCACGGAATCCTGTCGCGAGACTGAATCGGGGTGGTCAAACTTTTCTCTGCCCTCAGGCCACAAATAATTTTTCCGCTCGACTGAGGTCCAAGGAACCCCCTCCTAGCAACATTTGTAAAAACTGATCACCAAATTCAATTATCCTTTACAAAATTTATCCAGAAATGAGAAATTAACAAACACCGAAATGTGAACACATTGCAAGAATTTAGCAGCAATTCATTTGTTCTTACTCTTCGACTTTTATTTCAGATCGGACTTCTGGGGCAGATCTACCTAGGGACTCCTCCCCAAGGGTTCAGGGTGCTGATGGACACGGGTCCGTCGAGATGTGCAAGTCGACGCCGTATTACTGCAGTACGTAGCCAAAATCGATGAAACTTCGAACACAATCTTCGCAGCTCAGCGGCAGGTGACGCCCCATTCTGTCACGGACAAATCTGTTGCCTCAGTAAATGCTTAAGATATTACTGATCTTTGCGATGAACATGTGTATCTTCCGGGTGGGAACTGAATACACAGACACAATGAGTTTTGAAGAAGGGCGAGTGAGCAATGCCTGGGAACCTCCACCCTCTCTCTCAACCCCAGGAACTCGAGCGAAACCCTTCCGGAACGCTGTGGCACTTACAAGGGTCCATTTTGAATTAATAATCATACCAAACGAATATTGTACGTTTGTACTTGCGATAAAATGAAGGGAGATTTAGGCGGGGACATTCAGAGTAAATACACACACTGGCAGATAATATTGTGTACATGCTCATTCGGTTTCAAAGACGCTGTATCAACGACAAGAGTCATGTAACAATGAAATGAATTATTAGATTTTTCGGAATTAGAGAGAGAGAGACAAGAAAGAGGTCGTGGTCTATTTTAAGTTTCTTTGCCAGATTTAGACCGGAATAACTAAGCAAACTTACGAACAACGTAAACACGAACCACGATTTTTCTCGGGAAATAAATTGTGAGGATGTGCGTAGAACTGACGAGGACTCCAGAGTCGGACTCTCTCTAGGTGACAGGCCCAAGTTTCTCGTTAATCCGCGTGCGTTTCTCTTGTGCTGCAGAGTACCACGACGTCTTCAGGGCGAACCTGTCAGACACGTACCACCTGGAGAAGCAGTACGGAAACATCTCCCTGTCGTACGCCGAGATAAAAGTGTACGGTCCTGTTGCCAAGGATACGCTGACAGTGAGTATGAATCATCAACCCTCGTACTCAGTTCAGAAAACCCAGGCTCCAGTTGTTAACATGTTTGCATTGCAAGTAAAGTGTTCACTGGTGAAAACGACAATTTATTTTTTGCGAAAAAAATAAATAAATTGCTCTCCTCTGCATAATCAGTGTCATAAGCTATTTCACGCAGGTGAGAAGTTTTCGCTGCGGCCATAATGTGGACTGCGGTCTTCTGAGTTGTGACGCCGTCTAATCCAACAGGTTTCGGAGAAATGCATTGCCTCAGCATTCCACCTTGGTCACCAGGTACAAGACTACAAGGCGTCACAATCTAGAAAGACAAATTTCCAACATATTTAGTTCACAAAAATGTTTCAATTTACCATGGAAGAGAATGTGACATGACAATATTATTGAAAAACGTAATTCTAGAAACATTTTCTGCAAGCACAAGCCTTCGAGAGAAAGAAAGACCACATGTAAAGCGAAACAAAAATACACAAGAAACCCACATTTTAAACATGTACGCTGTTCAGCTGTTTCACACAGCTCACAGGGCGCATACAAGTCGCAATCCATGCGTTACAGGTGGGAGGAATCCGCATCCCTGACTTCGCGTTCGTGCCAGCGAACGGTTTTTACCAAGCACCAGTTGACGGCATTTTGGGTCTGTCCTTCCAGGAAGGGTCCCAAGGCCCCTCGCGGGCCACCCCCAACAACAACTTAATCCGGGAGCCTACGTTCTCGCTGTATATCAAGAAGTGAGTAGCCTCTGCACAAACTTGTGGGCGTGCGGTCACCCGAGCACTCTTTAAGACTCGGAGGTACTTGTTGCTTCCACACGTCATAATACTGCAACTACAAACTCTACAACTCACACACATCACGTCAGACCCACGCAACTTCCCTTGCCACTGATTCAGTGGATATTTAACGAACAGTTCGCTTGCCGTCTGTTTGGAGCCGAGGTGTCCCGGCTTACACGGCTCCCTCTCCTCGTGCCCCATTATGACAGCAAGGGAGTCTATAAACACCAGTCGGTCCATGCCCTTCAGGTTCGCCTGTTTTGATGTCATGGAGAAAGGACGTAAATGAAAGATTAAGAAATGGCAAGCCACTACAACACAGCCAACATCTGTAGCACTTCTACTACTAAGGTGAATTCAACCGACAAGGGGCAAGAGGTAGCCGTATCAATTAGATTTATTTTCCATATCACCATCAGTAATGCCACTTTATAATGCCTTCTGGAAGCAAAGGTGGAAACTTCACCATCAGTAATATAAATTGTTTCAATGTTGAACAATCTAAATTTATAAAACTGAACTCACCAGCTTCCTGTGATATCGCCACCATTGTGTAGTGACACACAAGGAACACCGTCGTAACTCTTTCATGGCTGCAGCAACAAACACTCCTACCAACATACACAACAGGCCTTACTGGCTTTTCCAGATATGAAGCAGACGCTTTCAACAAGTTCACATACTAAATGTGGTTTTAAGAGAGATTTCAGGTTCTCACAGTGGTCTTTGGGTTCTAACACCACTTGGACTTACAGAAAACCAACACCGATTATGATTTTTAAACATTTAATGGTTCGCTATATCAGCTGAAGTTATCCTTGTGACTAAGCGCAATGCCATGAGGCAGTGGGAGCATGGAGGTACACTCCATGCATTCTCAATTATAGAACTATGTGGAGGTCAGCCTCAAAATGTGGTTCCTTAAACTGGCAAAGAAAAATCACGTTCTTCATTGTTTCTTTGTAGTGTCAATAGAAGAAATAGACAAGTTCTTCATTTCATTAAAACCATTTGCTACTTTTCAGGAAAAAAGGTCTTCAACACTTTCTTCTTCTTCTTTCAATAATGGCATTATAATTCAGAAAAGAAGTTTATTAAACAATTTACTCAAATGGATGAACTTACCTGTGACTGCCATCTGGTGAGTGGCTCTGGCTTGCTTGTCCTGCAATCTGTACGGAATCCAATGGACTGCGGAGATCTCCACATGTGGATCATCAAAACTGCAACAGCGAATCACAATGAGTAAAGATAATTACACTCACATCCTAATGTTCAATGGTCACAACAGTGGCCAATGCAGTAGCTGCTTCCTAAATCAGCAACTGATGTAAGAGGCACAGAGCAAATGGGAAATCTGGGTTTATGATATGACAAAGAAACACATTACTTGTAGAAGCCTCCTGGTACTGGCAGGATACTAAACCCAAACTAATTGTGATACAGCCTCTAACGGGCTCACTGTACCAGTAAATAATGAGTTCTGGGTGCTCAGAGAAAAATCTATATCAGTGCCTCATAGACTGCCTTGGGACTCGCTTACAATTCTGCGAAGAAAAGCCAGTGATTAACAATCTGTTATGTCATGTTAGTACCATCAGGCTGGAAAAACATCTTTTATTTTGTACACTATTTTAATATCAAGAATGAGGTTAGTTTGACAATATTCTTCTGCCTCCAACTGCTCTTATATACCTTGGACAGGAGAAAAGCTGCTGCGCTCTATTCTCATCATCATTAAAATTCAGGGATGCCACCAAGAAACAGCAAATTATTTCCCAGCACTGACGACGGTAGAACGGATCCGTCGTGCTTGACTTCTGAGCACTAGATGCTGTCTCCACGAACTGGAAAACACAACCAACAGTTTCAAGTTATAACGAGTAAGGGAAGTCAAATGTTTTAGTTACAGTAACTTCCATGCGGCATTGTTATAATACTTTCACGTACTGCACTTACTGTAATACTCTAAACACCTTTTCTCCACATCAGGGCGCATGTCATATTTATTTCCAGAAACTTTGGGTTTCATGGACACCTAGACTTTTATTTTGCAAGTGGAAACAAGTTTGACAAATCTCAACAACATTGAAATAAAAATTAACTACAAGCATATAATTTTTGTATAGTCTATGCTAACCCTAATAAACGTCAAAAAGGAACGTACTATACGCGTACCAAGTTATTTAATAATCTTCCACCAACAATTTAAACTCTAAATGATTTAAAGGTGTTCAAGCGTGCATTGAGAGGTCACCTCATCACTCACACTTTCCATTCTGCAGTTTATTTCACCTCTGCTGAAATTTCTTCAGTTTTATGTATATCTATAATCTATATTTAAAGTGGTTTTGCATTTCTATTTAAAATTCTGAGGTTTATGTATATTAATTTGTAATTTTTTTTAATACCTGTATTGCAGAATCTGAAGGTTATGTACATTCACATGTGAAACACGTCCTTGCATTGTGTCAAAAGTACTGAGGTTTACATATATTGAATGAAGTCCTGAAGTTTATGTTTATTGTATGAAATGACTTGTACTGCATCCTTTGGATTACTCCTAAGAAGGATCTATGGAATGCAAAGAAACTCTACTCTCTAACATACCTCAATAATGCAATTCCTTATCACACACACTAATAAGGCTTTTTACATGCAAAAGAAAATAATCACAACAATGGCAGGTGTCAAAAGCTGCTTACCTTATAGAGAATAATTTCGTAAATTTAATATACTTCCACTTGCAAGTGAATTTATACTCTGCTTGCTATCATTTGTGGTGGAAAAGTTGGATAATTTTAAAAGAAATACAGATGTACATAATTTAATTACAAGATGTAAACCCTGCTAAATGTCAAAGAGGAGTGTACTTTACACGTGTCAAGTTATTTAATAATCACCAACCAACAATTAAAACTCTAAATTGTGATATAAATGTATTCAAGCCTGCACTGAAATTAGCTTTCATACTTGAATTGCAAAATCTGAAGGTTATGTACATTCATATGTGAAACACGTTCTTGTAATTGTGTCAAAAGTATATTGAATGAAGTCCTGAAGTTTATGTTTACTGTATGAAATGACTTGCTCTGCATCCCATGGTTTAGTCCTAAGAAGGATCTATGGAATGCAAAGAAACTCTACTCTCTAACATACCTGAATAATGCAATTCCTTATCCAAGTCACAAACACTCCAGGTGCTTCGTTCTGTCTGGTTCTTCACAACTCCAACTCCAAATAAGCTGCTTCCCCATCACGCACACAACTGATCTTCTCAAACGCTGATATTCAGACAAATTGGTCTGCCATGTCTTCGTTGAAACCAGTCCACACACACTACAGCTACAGTTCACATGAAAGTTGCTACTCAGCACATCCCCTGATCTCAAACTCCTCTTTGAGACAGACTAGGCACTCCCACTAAATCTATAACAGTACACCTCCTCGGAAAGCAAGGTAATCGCACGAGGGCCTGAGGTCTTCCTTGTGGCATTGTGAGGCATCATACGAACACCCCATACTTGGTCACTAGGAATCAAAAGTGGGCAACTGTGGTGCAGTGGCCACGTAACCAACATTACAACCTGTAACCCTAGCTGCTTACTTCTAGCTTCTTCACTGCGATAAGCTCTTGCACAAATTTAAATCAACAGCTACTGAATTTCCACATGCAAGTCACAAAAACAGAGGCTGCCACCACGAGTCTGTGGGTCATCCCAACCGCATCGACTGATGAATTGTGTCCATCACGCACAATGGTCATGTCAGCTACCGGAGCAAAGTCTTGCTACCTCCGTAGTAATGATGGACTCGAAACTGCATAACGGCTGAAGTATCCCATATGCTTGCATTCACGCCTACCTGAAACAAAACCATGTACAGAAATAAACATCCGCATTGAGAGACCAGTATTAATTCTTACTACGAAGGCACTCTACACCACATTAATAACCTACTGGCAACTAATCCGGCCTTTCGTGCAACCAAAATATTTCCCACTTTACGTACTTCACACAGGAGAAAGATGACAAACATCAGTTCAAATAAACTTACAAGCCCTGGCAATATATGAGAGTAAAGCTGCACTCGACTGGCCATGCATCCTACCATCACGCCGTCCGAAGTAAACAATAACAGCAGAGGAGCTGCGCCATTTTCTCGCACGCAGGGACGGCAACGTCTGAAAAACAGCGAACACATCCCGTCACCGGCGGTGCATGAGGCATATTCAATGATCAATATGTGCGCACCCTGACGAACTGTCCTGTCATCTACCGACAATACACCTGAGGTACATGCCCGTCCACGAACACTACACGGCACTGCCGAACCAAATGCTGACTGAAATACCACTCGAAAGACTGTAAAATTATGAAGACCTCAAACTTTATTCCGTGACTACCATTAGTGACACATCTTCTCCCTTAAAAACGACAGGAAGTAAAGAAAAAAAAAGGCGAAACGAGCTACCAACTATAAGAAACCAACTACCAATCACTTCCATAACCTCAAAAATCATAATATAATTTATGTATCCCACCACACCCAATAAACTACAGCTCAATCAACTTAGCACGAAGCACTATGAAACAAGTAGCCCACAATTTGCATCTACATCGCCTACATCCTAGGGCACATTTGTCACATAACCTCTCGGTCGCCGGAATGTTACTGCACAGAGCAACCTTCGACACCCTGCTCAGATTGATACCAGACACAAATCTTGAATACATGCACGTCTACCTATAAATCACCCAGTGAAATCGTCCACGTCCTTTCCAACACGAACTTATCCTCCTCACATTTCATGTTGGCACTCAAGACATCACGCAAATTCAGCACCGACATTCTCCCTGCGCGATAATTTCTCACAAGTAATTGTGGGATTTCGTAAACTACAGCTCAATGAACGAAGCACTATAAACGATTATTGCATATGTCGCCACTACACAGCCCCTCTGCCACCAGGTTGTACTTCACGAGCATCTATAACACACCCAACGACCCAGCCCACTGGTGACCGTACTTCAACAACTCCAACTTCCCTTCGTCAGACTTCATTTTGGCACATGCAGCAATCAACACTTAATACACTACCAACAAAATTAATGCCGGCAATATTCGCTGAAAACCACTTGCAGAAAATCACACAGAATCCATAAAACTCATTGCACTTACCTGACTTACAAAAAGCAATCTCATCACTGGCAAGTCACACTTTTCGATCATAGGACAACTGCTATTGCGCATCTCCCGTTAACGACTGTTTGGAAACTCCCTCTCGGTGATGATCACTAAGTATTCCCGTTACCTCCCGCTTTGACATCTCTTTACAGATTTACATGAAGAAAATACAAACTAAGTAATGCGTGGTCAGCACACTTTTAAAGCCCTCCTGGGTCAGAGAACGGACACCCACTATTATCAAGACTGTCCGGTATAGCTATGCCAGAGATCTTCATCACCGCACTTCCTAAACGAGTGAAACTGCAGAGCCCCCCCCATCTGCTTCCGAACAGATTCACAATGACTGACGTTTTGAAGATCTTCCTGTGGCATTAGCTTGAACTGAGAATGTGAAATGGGATGAAGCAGATAAAACGAAATAACATATTCTTTCCAGGAAGAGGAATCACATCTTTGGTGACAAGCTGCGGCCAAAGCCAAGAGCACCTGCAACTTACAGCCTGTCACACATGACAAACTCTCTCTCATTCCGAGATGTGTTGGCCACCACACTATGAAGCAGACTCTTATCAACGCAATGTGATTGCGGCCGACATTTCTACTATTTTACTACACTCCGTAGAACACCCCACACACATAACTAGACATCCACACCTTACACGTTCACATGATTCATATCTAAGTTGCTATCACACTTGCAACACAATTACCACAACAGAGCAAGCCCCTGTCAATGGGTTAAATAACAGAAAACTGCACCACCTCTCCAGAGGCACACAAAATTTACATGCTGCATTCAGTCCTCTTCTCCATGTACGCACTCAGCAACAGGACGGCCAACCATCGGGGACACAAGCGGTCTTCTCTCGGATGTCAGTCTGTCTAGTGTTGGTGCACTCCTCCTGCAATATACCAGGAAAGGTGTAAGATACACAAGAAATCTAGAATCTCAAGGGGCCACTTTCACAGACATTGGAGGCAAAGTCGTCCGAAATGGAACAATCTCATGCCAACTTATTTTATCTAATGGGTGCCTCCTGCTTATTCAAATACTTAATCTGAAATGGGGGCGGGGGGGAATGCCGTTCATAGACATACAGGGGATTAGACACGTAAGAACAAACATCCAACATGCAGTCAGCCTCTGTCAGAGCATTACCGTTGCTTGGCAGAAAAAGTATTCCTCTTCCAACTTGGTACATATTCCGAATATTCATCCAGTTAATATTCTTTGTGATATGAAGTCAGAAGACAGTGTCCTACTTCTTGTACTGGTGCCTCTTATGAACAGACAGACAGACACACACACACACACACTCACTCACATCAAGTTATTGTAGCTCTATACATAAGCTGCACTTTGTGAGCCAATTAATATGCTCTCTCTTTGAGAAATGTTGGTCCAACGCCCTATCTTGTGTCTGGCGCACAACACAGAGGTTTTACTCGCCAGTAACAGGTCATCTAACTGCGGCCAATATCGTTCTGGTTCTTCACCCCAGCCTTGTCAAACAGAACACCCAGAGGGAACTGAAGGAGGTAACTTCATGATGACGGCATGGCCGGTGTCCTAGAACATTAATGAAAATACATACTTCAGTACCCCAACACAGAGCAAGCGAGCGGACATCACGGCGCACGGAACGACATCCATCAACACTGCACAATACATATGCCCGAAAACGTGAGTACAGAAGGGATGTGGACTGCCTGCAGGAATATGCCGGGGCACCGACAATGTCGGCGTGAACAACTCTGTAAGCTCCCGAGGTGAGCATTCCACCCTAGGGAATGTTGTGAATGTGCATGTACCTACGTACAGAGGCAAAAGGAGAGGTTACGGTGATGAGAAATTAATCGCGGAAGTTGAAACAAACAATTTCCTTGGCTTACAAGTTGACAACACCTCAGATTGGAAGAAGCACACTGAGTATATTATTCCCTAATTAAGCTCTGCGTGCCTTGCCATCAGAACAGTCATACCACCCATGACAATAGATACTATAAAGCTAGTTTACTTTGCTTATTTCCACTCTGTGGTGTCTTATGGATTAATATTTTGGGGGAATTCAACAGACAGTAATAAGGCTTTTTACATGCAAAAGAAAATAATCACAACAATGGCAGGTGTCAAAAGCAGCTTACCTTGTAGAGAATTATTTCGTAAATTTAATATACTTCCACTTGCAAGTGAATTTATACTCTGCTTGCTATCATTTGTGGTGGAAAAGTTGGATAATTTTAAAAGAAATACAGATGTACATAATTTAATTACAAGATGTAAACCCTGCTAAATGTCAAAGAGGAGTGTACTTTACACGTGTCAAGTTATTTAATAATCACCAACCAACAATTAAAACTCTAAATTGTGATATAAATGTATTCAAGCCTGCACTGAAATTAGCTTTCATACTTGAATTGCAAAATCTGAAGGTTATGTACATTCATATGTGAAACACGTTCTTGTAATTGTGTCAAAAGTACCGAGGTTTACGTATATTGAATGAAGTCCTGAAGTTTATGTTTATTGTATGAAATGACTTGTACTGCAGCCTTTGGATTACTCCTAAGAAGGATCTATGGAATGCAAACAAACTCTACTCTCTAACATACCTGAATAATGCAATTCCTTATCCAAGTAACAAACACTCCAGGTGCTTCCTTCTGTTTCGTTCTTCACATCTCCAACTCCAAAAAAGCTGCTTCCCCATCACGCACACAACTGATCTTCTGAAACACTGATATTCAGACAAATTGGTCCTCCATGTCTTCGTTGATGCCAGTAAACACACACTACAGCTACAGTTCACATGAAAGTTGCTACTCAGCACATGCCCTGATCTCAAACTCCTCTTTGAGACAGACTAGGCACTCCCACTAAATCTATAACAGTACACCTCCTCGGAAAGCAAGGTATATAATCGCACGAGGGCCTGAGGTCTTCCTTGTGGCATTGTGAGGCATGCTACGAACACCCCATACTTGGTCACTAGGAATCAAAAGTGGGCAACTGTGGTGTGGTGTGGTGTGGTGGCCACATAACCAACATTACAACCTGTAACCCTAGCTGCTTACTTCTAGCTTCTTCACTGCGATAAGCTCTTGCACAAATTTAAATCAACAGCTACTGAATTTCCACATGCAAGTCACAAAAACAGAGGCTGCCACCACGAGTCTGTGGGTCATCCCAATCGCATCGACTGATGAATTGTGTCCATCATGCACAATGGTCATGTCAGCTACCGGAGCAAAGTCTTGCTACCTCCGTAGTAATGATGGACTCGAAACTGCATAACGGCTGAAGTATCCCATATGCTTGCATTCACGCCTACCTGAAACAAAACCATGTACAGAAATAAACATCCGCATTGAGAGACCAGTATTAATTCTTACTACGAAGGCACTCTACACCACATTAATAACCTACTGGCAACTAATCCGGCCTTTCGTGCAACCAAAATATTTCCCACTTTACGTACTTCACACAGGAGAAAGATGACAAACATCAGTTAAAATAAACTTGCAAGCATTGGAAATATAAGAGAGTAAAGCTGCACTCGACTGGGCATGCATCCTACCATCACGCCGTCCGAAGTAAACAATAACAGCAGAGGAGCTGCGCCATTTTCTCGCACGCAGGGACGGCAACGTCTGAAAAACAGAGAACACATTCCGCCACCGGCGGAGCATGAGGGATATTCAATGATCAATATGTGCGCACCCTGACGAACTGTCCTGTCATCTACCGACAATACACCTGAGGTACATGAACGTCCGCGAACACTACACGGCACTGCCGAACCAAATGCTGACTGAAATACCACTCCAAAGACTGTAAAATTATGAAGACCTCAAACTTTATTCCGTGACTACCATTAGTGACACATCTTCTCCTTTAAAAACGAGAGGAAGTAAAGAAAAAAATTAAGGCGAAACGAGCTACCAACTTCGCCTATAAGAAACCAACTACCAATCACTTCCATAACCTCAAAAATCATAAAATAATTTATGAATCCAACCACACCCAATAAACTACAGCTCAATCAACTTCGCACGAAGCACTATGAAACAAGTAGCCCACAATTTGCATCTACATCGCCTACATCCTAGGGCACATTTGTCACATAACCTGTCGGTCGCCGTTATGTTACTGCACAGAGCAACCTTCGACACCCTGCTCAGATTGATACCAGACACAACTCTTGAATACCTGCACGTCTACCTATAAATCACCCAGTGAAATCGTCCATGTCGTTTCCAACACGAACTTATCCTCCTCACATTTCATGTTGGCACTCAAGACATCACGCAAATTCAGCACCGACATTCTCCCTGCGCGATAATTTCTCACAAGTAATTTTGCAGAAGGGCGAAAACGTCTCGCGACCTGAGTCATTTGAAAAGTCCGACCAACATCACCTATAAGACACCAACTAATAAACATTTCCATAATCTAAATATCTTCCATCATTTATGAAAACAGGTGGGATTTCGTAAACTACAGCTCAATGAAAGAAGCACTATAAACGATTATTGCATATGTCGCCACTACACAGCCCCTATGCCACCAGGTTGTACTTCACGAGCATCTATAAGACACCCAACTAAAGATTTTCGAAATTTTCGAAAAAAAATTTGAATTCAGAATTTTTGAAATTTTTTTGGTTTTGTGCGCTTTTTGGACGATTTCCCACATTTTCGATTTTTTGAAAATTTTCGAAAAAATTGAAATTTTAAAATTTTTTCGAAATTTTCAAAAAATTTAAAAAAGTGGCTGCAAATGGCATGAAACGCGAAGAAAACTAAATATTTTCGAAATTTTCGAAAAAAATTTGAATTCAGAATTTTTCAAAATTTTTTTGCTTTGTGCGCTTTTTGGACGATTTCGCACGTTTTTCGATTTTTCGAAAATTTTCTAAAAATTGAAAATTTAAAAAAATAACCTAACCTAACCTAACCTAACCTAACCTAACGTAACCTAACCTAACCTAACCTAACCTAACGTAACCTAACCTAACCTAACCTAACCTAAACTAACCTAACCTAACCTAACGTAACGTAACCTAACCTAACCTAACCTAACCTAACCTAACGTAACCTAACCTAACCTAACCTAACCTAACCTTACCTAACCTAAATTAACCTAACCTAACCTAGCTTATTCGACGATTTCCCGTTTTTCGAAATTTCCGAAAATTTCCGAAAAAATTGAAATTTTCAAAAATTTTCAAAAAATTAAAAGTTGCTGTATATGGCATGAAACGCGAAGAAAACTAAAGATTTTCGAAATTTTCGAAAAAAAAATTGAATTCAGACTTTATGAAAATTTTTTGGTTTTCTGCGCTTTATGGACGATTTCCCACGTTTTTCGATTTTTCGAAAATTTTCGAAAAAATTAAAATTTTCAAAATTTTTCGAAATTTTCAAAAAATTAAAAGTGGCTGTAAATGGCATGAAACGCGAAGAAAACTAAATATTTTCGAAATTTTCGAAAAAAATTTTGAATTCAGAATTTTTCAAAAATTTTTGGTTTTGTGCGCTTTTTGGACGATTTCCCACGTTTTTCGATTTTTCGAAAATTTTCGAAAAATTGAAAATTTAAAAAAATAACCTAACCTAACCTAACCTAACCTAACCTAACGTAACCTAACCTAACCTAACCTAACCTAACGTAACCTAACCTAACCAAACCTAACCTAACCTAACCTAACCTAACCTAACCTAACCTAACCTAACATAACCTAACCTAACCTAACCTAACCTAACCTAACCTAACCTAACCTAACCTAACCTAACCTAACCTAACCTAACCTAACCTAACCTAACCTAACCTAACCTACCATTTTCGACGATTTCCCTTTTTTCAAAATTTCCGAAAATTTTCAAAAAGTTTCAAAAAATTAAAAGTTGCTGTAAATTGCATGAAACGCGAAGAAAACTAAAGATTTTCGAAAAAAAATTTGAATTCAGAATTTTTGAAAATTTTTTGGTTTTCTGCGCTTTATGGACGATTTCCCAAGTTTTTCGATTTTTCGAAAATTTTCGAAAAAATTAAAATTTTCAAAAATTTTCGAAATTTTCAAAAAATTAAAAGTTTCTGTAAATGGCATGAAACGCGAAGAAAACTAAATATTTTCGAAATTTTCGAAAAAAATTTTGAATTCAGAATTTTTCAAAAATTTTTGGTTTTGTGCGCTTTTTGGACAATTTCCCACGTTTTTCGATTTTTCGAAAATTTTCGAAAAATTGTAAATTTAAAAAAATAACCTAACCTAACCTAACCTAACCTAACCTAACCTAACCTAACCTAACCTAACCTAACCTAACCTAACCTAACCTAACCTAACCTAACCATACCTAACCTAACCTAACCTAACCTAACCTAATTTAACCTAACCTAACCTAACCTAACCTAACCTAACCTAACCTAACCTAACCTAACCTAACCTAACCTAACCTAACCTAACCTAACCTAACCTAACCTAACCTAACCTACCATTTTCGACGATTTCCCTTTTTTCGAAATTTCCGAAAATTTTCAAAAAGTTTCAAAAAATTAAAAGTTGCTGTAAATTGCATGAAACGCGAAGAAAACTAAAGATTTTCGAAATTTTCGAAAAAAAATTTGAATTCAGAATTTTTGAAAATTTTTTGGTTTTCTGCGCTTTATGGACGATTTCCCAAGTTTTTCGATTTTTCGAAAATTTTCGAAAAAATTAAAATTTTCAAAAATTTTCGAAATTTTCAAAAAATTAAAAGTGGCTGTAAATGGCATGAAACGCGAAGAAAACTAAATATTTTCGAAATTTTCGAAAAAAATTTTGAATTCAGAATTTTTCAAAAATTTTTGGTTTTGTGCGCTTTTTGGACGATTTCCCACGTTTTTCGATTTTTCGACAATTTTCGAAAAATTGAAAATTTAAAAAAATAACCTAACCACACCTAACCTAACCTAACCTAACCTAACCTAACCTAACCTAACCTAACCTAACCTAACCTAACCTAACCATACCTAACCTAACCTAACCTAACCTAACCTAACCTAACCTAACCTAACCTAACCTAACCTAACCTAACCTAACCTAACCTAACCTAACCTAACCTAACCTAACCTAACCTAACCTAACCTAACCTAACCTAACCTAACCTAACCTAACCTAACCTAACCTAACCTAACCTAACCTAACCTATCCTAACCTAACCTAACCTACCATTTTCGACGATTTCCCATTTTTCGAAATTTCCGAAAATTTTCAAAAAGTTTCAAAAAATTAAAAGTTGCTGTAAATTGCATGAAACGCGAAGAAAACTAAAGATTTTCGAAATTTTCGAAAAAAAATTTGAATTCAGAATTTTTGAAAAATTTTTGGTTTTCTGCGCTTTATGGACGATTTCCCAAGTTTTTCGATTTTTCGAAAATTTTCGAAAAAATTAAAATTTTCAAAAATTTTCGAAATTTTCAAAAAATTAAAAGTGGCTGTAAATGGCATGAAACGCGAAGAAAACTAAATATTTTCGAAATTTTCGAAAAAAAATTTGAATTCAGAATTTTTCAAAAATTTTTGGTTTTGTGCGCTTTTTGGACGATTTCCCACGTTTTTCGATTTTTCGAAAATTTTCGAAAAATTGAAAATTTAAAAAAATAACCTAACCTAACCTAACCTAACCTAACCTAACCTAACCTAACCTAACCTAACCTAACCTAACCTAACCTAACCATACCTAACCTAACCTAACCTAACCTAACCTAACCTAACCTAACCTAACCTAACCTAACCTAACCTAACCTAACCTAACCTAACCTAACCTAACCTAACCTAACCTAACCTAACCTAACCTAACCTAACCTAACCTAACCTACCATTTTCGACGATTTCCCTTTTTTCGAAATTTCCGAAAATTTTCAAAAAGTTTCAAAAAATTAAAAGTTGCTGTAAATTGCATGAAACGCGAAGAAAACTAAAGATTTTCGAAATTTTCGAAAAAAAATTTGAATTCAGAATTTTTGAAATTTTTTTGGTTTTCTGCGCTCTATGGACGATTTCCCAAGTTTTTCGATTTTTCGAAAATTTTCGAAAAAATTAAAATTTTCAAAAATTTTCGAAATTTTCAAAAAATTAAAAGTGGCTGTAAATGGCATGAAACGCGAAGAAAACTAAATATTTTCGAAATTTTCGAAAAAAATTTTGAATTCAGAATTTTTCAAAAATTTTTGGTTTTGTGCGCTTTTTGGACGATTTCCCACGTTTTTCGATTTTTCGAAAATTTTCGAAAAATTGAAAATTTAAAAAAATAACCTAACCTAACCTAACCTAACCTAACCTAACCTAAAATAACCTAACCTAACCATACCTAACCTAACCTAACCTAACCTAACCTAACCTAACCTAACCTAACCTAACCTAACCTAACCTAACCTAACCTAACCTAACCTAACCTAACCTAACCTAACCTAACCTAACCTAACCTAACCTAACCTAACCTAACCTATCCTAACCTAACCTAACCTACCATTTTCGACGATTTCCCATTTTTCGAAATTTCCGAAAATTTTCAAAAATTTTCAAAAAATTAAAAGTTGCTGTAAATTGCATGAAACGCGAAGAAAACTAAAGATTTTCGAAATTTTCGAAAAAAAATTTGAATTCAGAATTTTTGAAAATTTTTTGGTTTTCTGCGCTTTATGGACGATTTCCCAAGTTTTTCGATTTTTCGAAAATTTTCGAAAAAATTAAAATTTTCAAAAATTTTCGAAATTTTCAAAAAATTAAAAGTGGCTGTAAATGGCATGAAACGCGAAGAAAACTAAATATTTTCGAAATTTTCGAAAAAAAATTTGAATTCAGAATTTTTCAAAAATTTTTGGTTTTGTGCGCTTTTTGGACGATTTCCCACGTTTTTCGATTTTTCGAAAATTTTCGAAAAATTGAAAATTTAAAAAAATAACCTAACCTAACCTAACCTAACCTAACCTAACCTAACCTAACCTAACCTAACCTAACCTAACCTAACCTAACCTAACCTAACCTAACCATACCTAACCTAACCTAACCTAACCTAACCTAACCTAACCTAACCTAACCTAACCTAACCTAACCTAACCTAACCTAACCTAACCTAACCTAACCTAACCTAACCTAACCTAACCTAACCTAACCTAACCTAACCTAACCTAACCTAACCTAACCTAACCTAACCTAACCTAACCTAACCTAACCTAACCTAACCTAACCTAACCTATCCTAACCTAACCTAACCTAACCTTACCTAACCTAACCTAACCTAACCTAACCTAGCATTTTCGACGATTTCCCTTTTTTCGAAATTTCAGAAAATTTTCGAAAAAATTGAAATTTTCAAAAATTTTCAAAAATTTTCAAAAAATTAAAAGTTGCTCTAAATGGCATGAAACGCGAAGAAAACTAAAGATTTTCGAAATTTTCGAAAAAAAATTTGAATTCAGAATTTTTGAAAATTTTTTGGTTTTCTGCGCTTTATGGACGATTTCCCACGTTTTTCGATTTTTCGAAAATTTTCGAAAAAATTAAAATTTTCAAAAATTTTCGAAATTTTCAAAAAATTAAAAGTGGCTGTAAATGGCATGAAACGCGAAGAAAACTAAATATTTTCGAAATTTTCGAAAAAAATTTTGAATTCAGAATTTTTCAAAAATTTTTGGTTTTGTGCGCTTTTTGGACGATTTCCCACGTTTTTCGATTTTTCGAAAATTTTCGAAAAATTGAAAATTTAAAAAAATAACCTAACCTAACCTAACCTAACCTAACCTAACCTAACCTAACCTAACCTAACCTAACCTAACCTTACCTAACCATACCTAACCTAACCTAACCTAACCTAACCTAACCTAACCTAACCTAACCTAACCTAACCTAACCTAACCTAACCTAACCTAACCTAACCTAACCTAACCTAACCTAACCTAACCTAACCTAACCTAACCTAACCTATCCTAACCTAACCTAACCTAACCTTACCTAACCTAACCTAACCTAACCTAGCATTTTCGACGATTTCCCTTTTTTCGAAATTTCAGAAAATTTTCGAAAAAATTGAAATTTTCAAAAATTTTCAAAAAATTAAAAGTTGCTGTAAATGGCATGAAACGCGAAGAAAACTAAAGATTTTCGAAATTTTCGAAAAAAATTTTGAATTCAGAATTTTTGAAAATTTTTTGGTTTTCTGCGCTTTATGGACGATTTCCCACGTTTTTCGATTTTTCGAAAATTTTCGAAAAAATTAAAATTTTCAAAAATTTTCGAAATTTTCAAAAAATTAAAAGTGGCTGTAAATGGCATGAAACGCGAAGAAAACTAAATATTTTCGAAATTTTCGAAAAAAATTTTGAATTCAGAATTTTTCAAAAATTTTTGGTTTTGTGCGCTTTTTGGACGATTTCCCACGTTTTTCGATTTTTCGAAAATTTTCGAAAAATTGAAAATTTAAAAAAATAACCTAACCTAACCTTACCTAACCTAACCTAACCTAACCTAACCTAACCTAACCTAACCTAACCTAACCTAACCATACCTAACCTAACCTAACCTAACCTAACCTAACCTAACCTAACCTAACCTAACCTAACCTAACCTAACCTAACCTAACCTAACCTAACCTAACCTAACCTAACCTAACCTAACCTACCATTTTCGACGATTTCCCATTTTTCGAAATTTCCGAAAATTTTCAAAAAGTTTCAAAAAATTAAAAGTTGCTGTAAATTGCATGAAACGCGAAGAAAACTAAAGATTTTCGAAATTTTCGAAAAAAAATTTGAATTCAGAATTTTTGAAAATTTTTTGGTTTTCTGCGCTTTATGGACGATTTCCCAAGTTTTTCGATTTTTCGAAAATTTTCGAAAAAATTAAAATTTTCAAAAATTTTCGAAATTTTCAAAAAATTAAAAGTGGCTGTAAATGGCATGAAACGCGAAGAAAACTAAATATTTTCGAAATTTTCGAAAAAAATTTTGAATTCAGAATTTTTCAAAAATTTTTGGTTTTGTGCGCTTTTTGGACGATTTCCCACGTTTTTCGATTTTTCGAAAATTTTCGAAAAATTGAAAATTTAAAAAAATAACCTAACCTAACCTAACCTAACCTAACCTAACCTAACCTAACCTAACCTAACCTAACCTAACCTAACCTAACCTAACCTAACCTAACCTAACCTAACCTAACCTAACCTAACCTAACCTAACCTAACCTAACCTAACCTAACCTAACCTAACCTAACCTAACCTAACCTAACCTAACCTAACCTAACCTATCCTAACCTAACCTAACCTACCATTTTCGACGATTTCCCATTTTTCGAAATTTCCGAAAATTTTCAAAAAGTTTCAAAAAATTAAAAGTTGCTGTAAATTGCATGAAACGCGAAGAAAACTAAAGATTTTCGAAATTTTCGAAAAAAATTTGAATTCAGAATTTTTGAAAATTTTTTGGTTTTCTGCGCTTTATGGACGATTTCCCAAGTTTTTCGATTTTTCGAAAATTTTCGAAAAAATTAAAATTTTCAAAAATTTTCGAAATTTTCAAAAAATTAAAAGTGGCTGTAAATGGCATGAAACGCGAAGAAAACTAAATATTTTCGAAATTTTCGAAAAAAAATTTGAATTCAGAATTTTTCAAAAATTTTTGGTTTTGTGCGCTTTTTGGACGATTTCCCACGTTTTTCGATTTTTCGAAAATTTTCGAAAAATTGAAAATTTAAAAAAATAACCTAACCTAACCTAACCTAACCTAACCTAACCTAACCTAACCTAACCTAACCTAACCTAACCTAACCATACCTAACCTAACCTAACCTAACCTAACCTAACCTAACCTAACCTAACCTAACCTAACCTAACCTAACCTAACCTAACCTAACCTAACCTAACCTAACCTAACCTAACCTAACCTAACCTAACCTAACCTAACCTAACCTACCATTTTCGACGATTTCCCTTTTTTCGAAATTTCCGAAAATTTTCAAAAAGTTTCAAAAAATTAAAAGTTGCTGTAAATTGCATGAAACGCGAAGAAAACTAAAGATTTTCGAAATTTTCGAAAAAAAATTTGAATTCAGAATTTTTGAAATTTTTTTGGTTTTCTGCGCTTTATGGACGATTTACCAAGTTTTTCGATTTTTCGAAAATTTTCGAAAAAATTAAAATTTTCAAAAATTTTCGAAATTTTCAAAAAATTAAAAGTGGCTGTAAATGGCATGAAACGCGAAGAAAACTAAATATTTTCGAAATTTTCGAAAAAAATTTTGAATTCAGAATTTTTCAAAAATTTTTGGTTTTGTGCGCTTTTTGGACGATTTCCCACGTTTTTCGATTTTTCGAAAATTTTCGAAAAATTGAAAATTTAAAAAAATAACCTAACCTAACCTAACCTAACCTAACCTAACCTAACCTAACCTAACCTAACCTAACCTAACCTAACCATACCATACCTAACCTAACCTAACCTAACCTAACCTAACCTAACCTAACCTAACCTAACCTAACCTAACCTAACCTAACCTAACCTAACCTAACCTAACCTAACCTAACCTAACCTAACCTAACCTAACCTAACCTAACCTAACCTAACCTAACCTAACCTAACCTAACCTAACCTAACCTAACCTAACCTATCCTAACCTAACCTAACCTAACCTTACCTAACCTAACCTAACCTAACCTAACCTAGCATTTTCGACGATTTCCCTTTTTTCGAAATTTCAGAAAATTTTCGAAAAAATTGAAATTTTCAAAAATTTTCAAAAATTTTCAAAAAATTAAAAGTTGCTGTAAATGGCATGAAACGCGAAGAAAACTAAAGATTTTCGAAATTTTCGAAAAAAATTTTGAATTCAGAATTTTTGAAAATTTTTTGGTTTTCTGCGCTTTATGGACGATTTCCCACGTTTTTCGATTTTTCGAAAATTTTCGAAAAATTGAAAATTTAAAAAAATAACCTAACCTAACCTTACCTAACCTAACCTAACCTAACCTAACCTAACCTAACCTAACCTAACCTAACCTAACCTAACCTAACCATACCTAACCTAACCTAACCTAACCTAACCTAACCTAACCTAACCTAACCTAACCTAACCTAACCTAACCTAACCTAACCTAACCTAACCTAACCTAACCTAACCTAACCTAACCTACCATTTTCGACGATTTCCCATTTTTCGAAATTTCCGAAAATTTTCAAAAAGTTTCAAAAAAGTAAAAGTTGCTGTAAATTGCATGAAACGCGAAGAAAACTAAAGATTTTCGAAATTTTCGAAAAAAAATTTGAATTCAGAATTTTTGAAAATTTTTTGGTTTTCTGCGCTTTATGGACGATTTCCCAAGTTTTTCGATTTTTCGAAAATTTTCGAAAAAATTAAAATTTTCAAAAATTTTCGAAATTTTCAAAAAATTAAAAGTGGCTGTAAATGGCATGAAACGCGAAGAAAACTAAATATTTTCGAAATTTTCGAAAAAAATTTTGAATTCAGAATTTTTCAAAAATTTTTGGTTTTGTGCGCTTTTTGGACGATTTCCCACGTTTTTCGATTTTTCGAAAATTTTCGAAAAATTGAAAATTTAAAAAAATAACCTAACCTAACCTAACCTAACCTAACCTAACCTAACCTAACCTAACCTAACCTAACCTAACCTAACCTAACCTAACCTAACCTAACCTAACCTAACCTAACCTAACCTAACCTAACCTAACCTAACCTAACCTAACCTAACCTAACCTAACCTAACCTATCCTAACCTAACCTAACCTACCATTTTCGACGATTTCCCATTTTTCGAAATTTCCGAAAATTTTCAAAAAGTTTCAAAAAATTAAAAGTTGCTGTAAATTGCATGAAACGCGAAGAAAACTAAAGATTTTCGAAATTTTCGAAAAAAAATTTGAATTCAGAATTTTTGAAAATTTTTTGGTTTTCTGCGCTTTATGGACGATTTCCCAAGTTTTTCGATTTTTCGAAAATTTTCGAAAAAATTAAAATTTTCAAAAATTTTCGAAATTTTCAAAAAATTAAAAGTGGCTGTAAATGGCATGAAACGCGAAGAAAACTAAATATTTTCGAAATTTTCGAAAAAAATTTTGAATTCAGAATTTTTCAAAAATTTTTGGTTTTGTGCGCTTTTTGGACGATTTCCCACGTTTTTCGATTTTTCGAAAATTTTCGAAAAATTGAAAATTTAAAAAAATAACCTAACCTAACCTAACCTAACCTAACCTAACCTAACCTAACCTAACCTAACCTAACCTAACCTAACCATACCTAACCTAACCTAACCTAACCTAACCTAACCTAACCTAACCTAACCTAACCTAACCTAACCTAACCTAACCTAACCTAACCTAACCTAACCTAACCTAACCTAACCTACCATTTTCGACGATTTCCCTTTTTTCGAAATTTCCGAAAATTTTCAAAAAGTTTCAAAAAATTAAAAGTTGCTGTAAATTGCATGAAACGCGAAGAAAACTAAAGATTTTCGAAATTTTCGAAAAAAAATTTGAATTCAGAATTTTTGAAATTTTTTTGGTTTTCTGCGCTTTATGGACGATTTCCCAAGTTTTTCGATTTTTCGAAAATTTTCGAAAAAATTAAAATTTTCAAAAATTTTCGAAATTTTCAAAAAATTAAAAGTGGCTGTAAATGGCATGAAACGCGAAGAAAACTAAATATTTTCGAAATTTTCGAAAAAAATTTTGAATTCAGAATTTTTCAAAAATTTTTGGTTTTGTGCGCTTTTTGGACGATTTCCCACGTTTTTCGATTTTTCGAAAATTTTCGAAAAATTGAAAATTTAAAAAAATAACCTAACCTAACCTAACCTAACCTAACCTAACCTAACCTAACCTAACCTAACCTAACCTAACCTAACCTAACCTAACCATACCTAACCTAACCTAACCTAACCTAACCTAACCTAACCTAACCTAACCTAACCTAACCTAACCTAACCTAACCTAACCTAACCTAACCTAACCTAACCTAACCTAACCTAACCTAACCTAACCTAACCTAACCTAACCTAACCTAACCTAACCTAACCTAACCTAACCTAACCTAACCTATCCTAACCTAACCTAACCTAACCTTACTTAACCTAACCTAACCTAACCTAGCATTTTCGACGATTTCCCTTTTTTCGAAATTTCAGAAAATTTTCGAAAAAATTGAAATTTTCAAAAATTTTCAAAAATTTTCAAAAAATTAAAAGTTGCTGTAAATGGCATGAAACACGAAGAAAACTAAAGATTTTCGAAATTTTCGAAAAAAATTATGAATTCAGAATTTTTGAAAATTTTTTGGTTTTCTGCGCTTTATGGACGATTTCCCACGTTTTTCGATTTTTCGAAAATTTTCGAAAAAATTAAAATTTTCAAAAATTTTCGAAATTTTCAAAAAATTAAAAGTGGCTGTAAATGGCATGAAACGCGAAGAAAACTAAATATTTTCGAAATTTTCGAAAAAAATTTTGAATTCAGAATTTTTCAAAAATTTTTGGTTTTGTGCGCTTTTTGGACGATTTCCCACGTTTTTCGATTTTTAGAAATTTTCGAAAAATTGAAAATTTAAAAAAATAACCTAACCTAACCTAACCTAACTTAACCTAACCTAACCTAACCTAACCTAACCTATCCTAACCTAACCTAACCTAACCTAACCTAACCTAACCTAACCTAACCTAACCTAACCTAACCTAACCTAACCTAACCTAACCTAACCTAACCTAACATAACCTAACCTAACCTAACCTAACCTAACCTAACCTAACCTAACCTAACCTAACCTAACCTAACCTAACCTAACCTAACCTAACCTAACCTAACCTAATCTAACCTAACCTAACCTAACCTAACCTAACCTAACCTATCCTAACCTAACCTAACCTACCATTTTCGACGATTTCCCATTTTTCGAAATTTCCGAAAATTTTCAAAAAGTTTCAAAAAATTAAAAGTTGCTGTAAATTGCATGAAACGCGAAGAAAACTAAAGATTTTCGAAATTTTCGAAAAAAAATTTGAATTCAGAATTTTTGAAAATTTTTTGGTTTTCTGCGCTTTATGGACGATTTCCCAAGTTTTTCGATTTTTCGAAAATTTTCGAAAAAATTAAAATTTTCAAAATTTTTCGAAATTTTCAAAAAATTAAAAGTGGCTGTAAATGGCATGAAACGCGAAGAAAACTAAATATTTTCGAAATTTTCGAAAAAAATTTTGAATTCAGAAATTTTCAAAAATTTTTGGTTTTGTGCGCTTTTTGGACGATTTCCCACGTTTTTCGATTTTTCGAAAATTTTCGAAAAATTGAAAATTTAAAAAAATAACCTAACCTAACCTAACCTAACCTAACCTAACCTAACCTAACCTAACCTAACCTAACCTAACCTAACCTAACCTAACCTAACCTAACCTAACCTAACCTAACGTAACCTAACCTAACCTAACCTAACCTAACCTAACCTAACCTAACCTAACCTAACCTAACCTAACCTAACCTACCATTTTCGACGATTTCCCTTTTTCGAAATTTCCGAAAATTTTCAAAAAGTTTCAAAAAATTAAAAGTTGCTGTAAATTGCATGAAACGCGAAGAAAACTAAAGATTTTCGAAATTTTCGAAAAGAAATTTGAATTCAGAATTTTTGAAATTTTTTTGGTTTTCTGCGCTTTATGGACGATTTCCCAAGTTTTTCGATTTTTCGAAAATTTTCGAAAAAATTAAAATTTTCAAAAATTTTCGAAATTTTCAAAAAATTAAAAGTGGCTGTAAATGGCATGAAACGCGATGAAAACTAAATATTTTCGAAATTTTCGAAAAAAATTTTGAATTCAGAATTTTTCAAAAATTTTTGGTTTTGTGCGCTTTTTGGACGATTTCCCACGTTTTTCGATTTTTCGAAAATTTTCGAAAAATTGAAAATTTAAAAAAATAACCTAACCTAACCTAACCTAACCTAACCTAACCTAACCTAACCTAACCTAACCTAACCTAACCTAACCATACCTAACCTAACCTAACCTAACCTAACCTAACCTAACCTAACCTAACCTAACCTAACCTAACCTAACCTAACCTAACCTAACCTAACCTAACCTAACCTAACCTAACCTAACCTAACCTAACCTAACCTAACCTAACCTAACCTAACCTAACCTAACCTAACCTAACCTATCCTAACCTAACCTTACCTAACCTTACCTAACCTAACCTAACCTAACCTAACCTAGCATTTTCGACGATTTCCCTTTTTTCGAAATTTCAGAAAATTTTCGAAAAAATTG
>NW_028259159.1:5975000-5982500 GCF_977971745.1 Zootermopsis nevadensis | reverse complement strand
CACTTACAGCGCCATTACAACACGCAAGAAATTTGAAGCCCTTGAAATAACACTGGCGAAATAGATGGAACATCGACGCCAGGCGTCGCGACGCCAAGCTTCACAACACAATCTAATGACAAAGGACACCGCAGATGTGGTAAGACGTCACTGAAGACAAGAGTTGAAAAACGACGCCCGGCGTCGCGACGCCTATCTTCACGACGTCATCACAAGACCCAGGAATGTGACTCGATCGATTTGGAAAACTTTGGCTGCAAGATTAGGAAACCGACGCCGGGCGTCGCGACGCCGAACATTGCGATGCTCTATCATGGCGCCAGTGTTATCGCACATGAATTTAAATATCACTGCTGACGAAATTAGAAAACCGACGCCTGGCGTCGCGACGCCATCCGCCGTCACACCAGATGAAGCATACCAAACTTGGTATAACGTTTGGCACGATGATAGAAAATCGACGCCTTGCGTAACAAGGTTCTTGGAGGACGAAATTTTACCGAAGACGCCAACATAACCTAACCTAACCTAACCTAACCTAACCTAACCTAACCTAACCTAACCTAACCAAACCTAACCTAACCTAACCTAACCTAACCTAACCTAACCTAACCTAACCTAACCTAACCTAACCAAACCAAACCTAACCTAACCTAACCTAACCTAACCTAACCTAAGCTAAGCTAAGCTAACCTAACCTAACCTAACCAAACCTAACCAAACCTAACCTAACCTAACCTAACCTAACCTAACCTAACCAAACCTAACCAAACCAAACCTAACCTAACCTAACCTAACCTAACCTAACCTAACCAAACCTAACCTAACCTAACCTAACCTAACCTAACCTAACCTAAACTAACGTAGGCTAACATGCACTTACAGCGCCATTACAACACGCAAGAAATTTGAAGCCCTTGAAATAACACTGGAGAAATAGTTGGAACATCGACGCCAGGCGTCGCGACGCCAAGCTTCACAACACAATCTAATGACAAAGGACACCGCAGATGTGGTTAGACGTCACTGAAGACAAGAGTTGAAAAACGACGCCCGGCGTCGCGACGCCTATCTTCACGACGTCAGCACAAGACCCAGGAATGTGACTCGATCGATTTGGAAAACTTTGGCTGCAAGATTAGGAAAACGACGCCTGGCGTCGCGACGCCGAACATTGCGACGCTCTATCATGGCGCCAGTGTTATCGCACATGAATTTAAATATCACTGCTGACGAAATTAGAAAACCGACGCCTGGCGTCGCGACGCCGAACATTGCGACGCTCTATCATGGCGCCAATGTTATCGCACATGAATTTAAATATCATTGCTGATGAAATTAGAAAACCGACGCCTGGCGTCGCGACGCCATCCGCCGTCACACCAGATGAAGCATACCACCTTTGGTATAACGTTTGGCACGATGATAGAAAATCGACGCCTTGCGTAACAAGGTTCTTGAAGGACGAAATTTTACCGAAGACGCCAACATAACCTAACCTAACCTAACCCAACCTAACCTAACCTAACCTAACCTAACCTAACCTAACCTAACCTAACCAAACCTAACCTAACCTAACCTAACCTAACCTAACCTAACCAAACCTAACCAAACCTAACCTAACCTAACCTAACCTAACCTAACCTAACCAAACCTAACCTAACCTAACCTAACCTAACCTAACCTAACCAAACCTAACCTAACCTAACCTAACCTAACCTAACCTAACCTAACGTAACCTAACCAAACCTAACCTAACCTAACCTAACCTAACCTAACCAAACCTAATCAAACTTAACCAAACCTAACCAAACCTATCCTAACCTAACCTAACCTAACCTAACCTAACCTAACCAAACCTAACCTAACCTAACCTAACCTAACCTAACCTAACCTAACCTAACCTAACCTAACCAAACCTAACCTAACCTAACCTAACCTAACCTAAACTAACGTAGGCTAACATGCACTTACAGCGCCATTACAACACGCAAGAAATTTGAAGCCCTTGAAATAACACTGGCGAAATAGTTGGAACATCGACGCCAGGCGTCGCGACGCCAAGCTTCACAACACAATCTAATGACAAAGGACACCGCAGATGTGGTTAGACGTCACTGAAGACAAGAGTTGAAAAACGACGCCCGGCGTCGCGACGCCTATCTTCGCGACGTCATCACAAGACCCAGGAATGTGACTCGATCGATTTGGAAAACTTTGGCTGCAAGATTAGGAAACCGACGCCTGGCGTCGCGACGCCGAACATTGCGACGCTCTATCATGGCGCCAGTGTTATCGCACATGAATTTAAATATCACTGCTGACGAAATTAGAAAACCGACGCCTGGCGTCGCTACGCCGAACATTGCGACGCTCTATCAAGGCGCCAGTGTTATCGCACATGAATTTAAATATCACTGCTGACGAAATTAGAAAACAGACGCCTGGCGTCAAGACGCCATCCGCCGTCACACCAGATGAAGCATACCACCTTTGGTATAACGTTTGGCACGATGATAGAAAATCGACGCCTTGCGTAACAAGGTTCTTGAAGGACGAAATTTTACCGAAGACGCCAACATAACCTAACCTAACCTAACCTAACCTAACATAACCTAACCTAACCTAACCTAACCTAACCTAACCTAACCTAACCTAACCTAACCTAACCTAATTTAACCTAACCTAACCTAACCAAACCTAACCAAACCTAACCTAACCTAACCTAACCTAACCTAACCTAACCTAACCTAACCTAACCTAACCAAACCTAACCTAACCTAACCTAACCTAACCTAACCAAACCTAATCTAACCTAACCTAACCTAACATAACCTAACCTAACCTAACCAAACCTAACCTAACCTAACCTAACCTAACCAAACCTAACCAAACCTAACCAAACCTAACCTAACCTAACCTAACCTAACCTAACCTAACCAATCCTAACCTAACCTAACCTAACCTAACCTAACCAAACCTAACCTAACCTAACTTAACCTAACCTAACCTAAACTAACGTAGGCTAACATGCACTTACAGCACCATTACAACACGCAAGAAATTTGAAGCCCTTGAAATAACACTGGCGAAATAGTTAAAACATCGACGCCAGGCGTCGCGACGCCAAGCTTCACAACACAATATAATGACAAAGGACACCGCAAATGTGGTTAGACGTCACTGAAGACAAGAGTTGAAAAACGACGCCCGGGGTCGCGACGCCTATCTTCACGACGTCATCACAAGACCCAGGAATGTGACTCGATCGATTTGGAAAACTTTGGCTGCAAGATTAGGAAACCGACGCCTGGCGTCGCGACGCCGAACATTGCGACGCTCTATCATGGCGCCAGTGTTATCGCACATGAATTTAAATATCACTGCTGACGAAATTAGAAAACTGACGCCTGGCGTCGCGACGCCATCCGCCGTCACACCAGATGAAGCATACCACCTTTGGTATAACGTTTGGCACGATGATAGAAAATCGACGCCTTGCGTAACAAGGTTCTTGAAGGACGAAATTTTACCGAAGACGCCATCATAACCTAACCTAACCTAACCTAACCTAACCTAACCAAACCTAACCTAACCTAACCTAACCTAACCTAACCTAACCTAACCTAACCTAACCAAACCTAACCTAACCTAACCTAACCTAACCTAACCAAACCTAACCTAACCTAACCTAACCTAACCTAACCTAACCTAACCAAACCTAACCTAACCTAACCTAACCTAACCTAACCAAACCTAACCTAACCTAACCAAACCTAACCTAACCTAACCTAACCTAACCTAAACTAACGTAGGCTAACATGCACTTACAGCGCCATTACAACACGCAAGAAATTTGAAGCCCTTGAAATAACACTGGCGAAATAGTTGGAACATCGACGCCAGGCGTCGCGACGCCAAGCTTCACAACACAATCTAATGACAAAGGACACCGCAGATGTGGTAAGACGTCACTGAAGACAAGAGTTGAAAAACGACGCCCGGCGTCGCGACGCCTATCTTCACGACGTCATCGCAAGACCCAGGAATGTGACTCGATCGATTTGGAAAACTTTGGCTGCAAGATTAGGAAACCGACGCCTGGCGTCGCGACGCCGAACATTGCGACGCTCTATCATGGCGCCAGTGTTATCGCACATGAATTTAAATATCACTGCTGACGAAATTAGAAAACCGACGCCTGGCGTCGCGACGCCATCCGCCGTCACACCAGATGAAGCATACCAAACTTGGTATAACGTTTGGCACGATGATAGAAAATCGACGCCTTGCGTAACAAGGTTCTTGAAGGACGAAATTTTACCGAAGACGCCAACATAACCTAACCTAACCTAACCTAACCTAACCTAACCTAACCTAACCTAACCAAACCTAACCTAACCTAACCTAACCTAACCTAACCAAACCTAACCAAACCTAACCTAACCTAACCTAACCTAACCTAACCTAACCTAACCAAACCTAACCTAACCTAACCTAACCTAACCAAACCTAACCTAACCTAACCTAACCTAACCTAACCTAACCTAACCGAACCTAACCTAACCTAACCTAACCTAACCTAACCTAACCTAACCAAACCTAACCAAACCTAACCAAACCTAACCAAACCTAACCTAACCTAACCTAACCTAACCTAACCTAACCTAACCTAACCTAACCTAACCTAACCAAACCTAACCTAACCTAACCTAACCTAAACTAACGTAGGCTAACATGCACTTACAGCGCCATTACAACACGCAAGAAATTTGAAGCCCTTGAAATAACACTGGCGAAATAGTTGGAACATCGACGCCAGGCGTCGCGACGCCAAGCTCACAACACAATCTAATGACAAAGGACACCGCAGATGTGGTTAGACGTCACTGAAGACAAGAGTTGAAAAACGACGCCCGGCGTCGCGACGCCTATCTTCACGACGTCATCACAAGACCCAGGAATGTGACTCGATCGATTTGGAAAACTTTGGCTGCAAGATTAGGAAACCGACGCCTGGCGTCGCGACGCCGAACATTGCGACGCTCTATCATGGCGCCAGTGTTATCGCACAAGAATTTAAATATTATTGCTGATGAAATTAGAAAACCGACGCCTGGCGTCGCGACGCCATCCGCCGTCACACCAGATGAAGCATACCACCTTTGGTATAACGTTTGGCACGATGATAGAAAATCGACGCCTTCCGTAACAAGGTTCTTGAAGGACGAAATTCTACCGAAGACGCCAACATAACCTAACCTAACCTAACCTAACCTAACCTAACCTAACCAAACCTAACCTAACCTAACCTAACCTAACCTAACCTAACCAAACCTAACCAAACCTAACCTAACCTAACCTAACCTAACCTAACCTAACCTAACCAAACCTAACCTAACCTAACCTAACCTAACCTAACAAAACCTAACCTAACCTAACCTAAGCTATCCTAACCTAACCTAACCTAACCTAACCTAACCTAACCAAACCTAACCTAACCTAACCTATCCTAACCTAACCTAACCGAACCTAACCTAACCTAACCTAACCTAACCTAACGTTACCTAACCTAACCTAACCTAACCTAACCTAACCTAACCAAACCTAACCTAACCTAACCTAATTTAACCTAACCTAACCAAACCTAACCTAACCTAACCTAACCTAACCTAACCAAACCTAACCTAACCTAACCTAACCTAACCTAACCTAACCAAACCTAACCTAACCTAACCTAACCTAACCTAAACTAACGTAGGCTAACATGAACTTACAGCGCCATTACAACACGCAAGAAATTTGAAGCCCTTGAAATAACACTGGCGAAATAGTTAAAACATCGACGCCAGGCGTCGCGACGCCAAGCTTCACAACACAATATAATGACAAAGGACACCGCAAATGTGGTTAGACGTCACTGAAGACAAGAGTTGAAAAACGACGCCCGGGGTCGCGACGCCTATCTTCACGACGTCATCACAAGACCCAGGAATGTGACTCGATCGATTTGGAAAACTTTGGCTGCAAGATTAGGAAACCGACGCCTGGCGTCGCGACGCCGAACATTGCGACGCTCTATCATGGCGCCAGTGTTATCGCACATGAATTTAAATATCACTGCTGACGAAATTAGAAAACCGACGCCTGGCGTCGCTACGCCGAACATTGCGACGCTCTATCATGGCGCCAGTGTTATCGCACATGAATTTAAATATCACTGCTGACGAAATTAGAAAACCGACGCCTGGCGTCGCGACGCCATCCGCCGTCACACCAGATGAAGCATACCACCTTTGGTATAACGTTTGGCACGATGATAGAAAATCGACGCCTTGCGTAACAAGGTTCTTGAAGGACGAAATTTTACCGAAGACGCCAACATAACCTAACCTAACCTAACCTAACCTAACATAACCTAACCTAACCTAACCTAACCTAACCTAACCTAACCAAACCTAACCTAACCTAACCTAACCTAACCTAACCAAACCTAACCAAAACCTAACCTAACCTAACCTAACCTAACCTAACCTAACCTAACCAAACCTAACCTAACCTAACCTAACCTAACCTAACCAAACCTAATCTAACCTAACCTAACCTAACCTAACCTAACCTAACCTAACCTAACCAAACCTAACCTAACCTAACCTAACCTAACCAAACCTAACCAAACCTAACCAAACCTAACCTAACCTAACCTAACCTAACCTAACCTAACCAAACCTAACCTAACCTAACCTAACCTAACCAAACCTAACCTAACCTAACTTAACCTAACCTAACCTAAACTAACGTAGGCTAACATGCACTTACAGCACCATTACAACACGCAAGAAATTTGAAGCCCTTGAAATAACACTGGCGAAATAGTTGGAACATCGACGCCAGGCGTCGCGACGCCAAGCTTCACAACGCAATCTAATGACAAAGGACACCGCAGATGTGGTTAGACGTCACTGAAGACAAGAGTTGAAAAACGACGCCCGGCGTCGCGACGCCTATCTTCACGACGTCATCACAAGACCCAGGAATGTGACTCGATCGATTTGGAAAACGTTGGCTGCAAGATTAGGAAACCGACGCCTGGCGTCGCGACGCCGAACATTGCGACGCTCTATCATGGCGCCAGTGTTATCGCACAAGAATTTAAATATCATTGCTGATGAAATTAGAAAACCGACGCCTGGCGTCGCGACGCCATCCGCCGTCACACCAGATGAAGCATACCACCTTTGGTATAACGTTTGGCACGATGATAGAAAATCGACGCCTTGCGTAACAAGGTTCTTGAAGGACGAAATTCTACCGAAGACGCCAACATAACCTAACCTAACCTAACCTAACCTAACCTAACCTAACCAAACCAAACCTAACCTAACCTAACCTAACCTAACCAAACCTAACCTAACCTAACCTAACCTAACCTAACAAAACCTAACCTAACCTAACCTAAGCTAACCTAACCTAACCTAACCTAACCTAACCTAACCTAAC